>NC_029790.2:21127391-21137579 GCF_000816755.2 Arachis ipaensis | reverse complement strand
TAAGGACTTGGTTCCAGTGTGTCTCGGAATTTCTAGTACATAAACCTCATGCCCCTCTCTGTAATAGAGAAACTGGGAATCTATGGGGTGCAAGCTGTTAAAATCTCACTAGAGATGGCAGACAATTCAAGAAAACAAGCTTATGGACAAGTAGAGGACGTGTTAGTGAAGGTTGAAGGCCTTTACATCCCTACTGATTTCATAGTCTTGGATAATGGGAAGGATGAGGATGAATCCATCATCCTAGGAAGACCTTTCCTAGCCACAGCAAGAGCTGTGATTAATGTGGACAGAGGAGAATTGATCCTTCAAATAAATGAGGACAACCTTGTGTTTATAACTCAAGGATCTCTCTCTGCATCCATGGAAAGGAAGCAGAAAAAGTTTCTCTCAAAGCAGAGTCAAACAAAGCCCCCACAGTCAAACTCTAAGTTTGGTGTTGGGAGGCCACAACCAAACTCTAAGTTTGGTGTTGAACTCCCATATCCAAACTCTAAGTTTGGTGTTGGAGAGTCTCAACAATGCTCTGGACATCTGTGAGGCTCCATGAGAGCGCACTGTCAAGCTATTGACATTAAAGAAGCGCTTGTTGGGAGGCAACCCAATTTTTATCTAACTATATTTTTTCTTAGTTATATGTCTTTATAGGTTCATGATCATGTGGAGTCACAAAATAAATATAAAAATTGAAAACGGAATCAAAAATAGCAGAAGAAAAATCACACACTGGAGGAAGCATCTGCCTGGCGTTCAACGCCAGAACAGAGCATGGTTCTGGCGCTGAACGCCCAAAATGGGCAGTATCTGGGCGCTGAACGCCCAAAATGGGCATCATCTGGGCGCTGAACACCAGAATTGCACCCTGGAGAGGAGCTGGCGCTGAACGCCCAGAACAAGCATGGTTCTGGCGTTCAACGCCAGAAATGGGCAACAAATGGGCGTTGAACGCCCAAAATAGGCACCAACCTGGCGCTGAACGCCCAGAGTTGTGTGCAAGGGCATTTTACATGCCTAATTTGGTGCAAGGATGTAAATCCTTGAACACCTCAGGATCTGTGGACCCCATAGGATCATCTCAGGATCTGTGGACCCCACAGAATCCCCACCTACCTTATCATCTCTCTTTCCATTCATGATCATCCCTTCTGTTTTCCATTTACCACTCACATCCATACACCCATCTACCTTCAAAATTCAACATCTCTCTCTCCCACCCAATCCCACCCATATGGCCGAATACACACATCCCTCCATCTCCTCCATATCTTCTTCTTCTTCTTCTATTCTTTCTTCTTTTGCTCGAAGGCGAGCAACATTCTAAGTTTGGTGTGGTAAAAGCATAGCTTTTTTGTTTTTCCATAACCATTAATGGCACCTAAGGCCAGAGAAACCTCAAGAAAGAGGAAAAGGAAGACAATTGCTTCCACCTCTGAGCCATGGGAGATGGAAAGATCCATCTCACAAGCCCATCACTAAGAAAAGGATGGAGAAAACAAGAGAGCACATTCATGGATCTCAACAGGCACATGAAGAAGCTCATCATCAAGAAATCCCTGAGATACCTCAGGGGATACAGTTTCCTCCACAGAATTTTTGGGAGCAAATTAACACCTCCCTAGGAGAATTAAGTTCCAACATGGGACAACTAAGGGTGGAACATCAAGAGCACTCCATCATCCTTCATGAAATAAGAGAAGATCAAAAATCAAGGAGGGAGGAGCAACAAAAACAAGAAAGAGACATAGAAGAGCTCAAGGACATCATTGGTTCCTCAAGAAGGAAANNNNGTCTTTTGAAGTTGTTGTTTAAGAATGTTAAATATGTTGGCTCTTGAAAGAATGATGACTAGGAGACATGTTATTTGATAATCTGAAAAAATTATAAAAATGATTCTTGAAGCAAGAAAAAGCAGTAAAGAACAAAGCTTGCAGAAAAAAAATATATATATATATAGGCGAAAAAAATATAGAAAGAAAAAGAGAAAGCAAGCAGAAAAAGCTAAAGCTCTTAAAACCAAGAGGCAAGAGCAAAAAGCCAGTAACCCTTAAAACCAAAAGGCAAGGGCAAATAAAAAGGATCCCAAGGCTTTGAGCATCAGTGGATAGGAGAGCCTAAAGGAATAAAATTCTGGTCTAAGCGGCTAAACCAAGCTGTCCCTAACCATGTGCTTGTGGCGTGTAGGTGTCAAGTGAAAACTTGAGACTGAGTGGTTAAAGTCAAGGTCCAAAGCAAAAAAAAAAAGAGTGTGCTTAAGAATCCTGGACACCTCTAATTGGGGACTTTAGCAAAGCTGAGTCACAATCTGAAAAGGTTCACCCAATTATGTGTCTGTGGCATTTATGTATCCGGTGGTAATACTGGAAAACAAAGTGCTTAGGCCACGTCCAAGACTCATAAAACAGCTGTGTTCAAGAATCATCATACTGAACTAGGAGAATCAATAACACTATCTGAACTCTGAGTTCCTATAGATGCCAATCATTCTGAACCTCAATGGATAAAGTGAGATGCCAAAACTATTCAAGAGGCAAAAAGCTATAAGTCCCGCTCATATGATTGAAGCTATGTTTCATTGATAGTTTGGAATTTATAGTATATTCTCTTCTTTTTATCCTATTTGATTTTCAGTTGCTTGGGGACAAGCAACAATTTAAGTTTGATGTTGTGATGAGCGGATAATTTATACGCTTTTTGACATTGTTTTTAGTACGTTTTTAGTAGAATCTAGTTACTTTTAGGAATATTTTCATTAGTTTTTATGTTAAATTCACATTTCTGGACTTTACTACGAGTTTTTGTGTTTTTCTGTGATTTCAGGTATTTTCTGGCTGAAATTGAGGGACTTGAGCAAAAATCAGATTCAGAGGTTGAAGAAGGACTGCTGATGCTGTTGGATTCTGACCTCCCTGCATTCAAAATGGATTTTCTGGAGCTACAGAACTCGAAATAGCGCGCTTCCAATTGCGTTGGAAAGTAGACATCCAGGGCTTTCCAGCGATGTATAATAGTTTATACTTTGCCCAAGTTTAGTTGACGCAAACTGGCGTTCAACGCCAGCTCTCTGCCCAGTTCTGGCGTCCAGCGCCAGAAACAAGTTGCAAAGTGGAGTTCAACACCCAAACTGGCACAAAAGCTGGCGTTCAACTCCAAGAATGACCTCTGCACGTGTAACATTTAAGCTCAGCCCAAGCACACACCAAGTGGGCCCCGGAAGTGGATTTATGCATCAATTACTTACTTCTGTAAACCCTAGTAGCTAGTTTATTATAAATAGGACCTTTTACTATTGTATTAGATATCTTTTGATCATTTTTAGATCTCTAGACCTCCATGGGAGGCTGGCCATTCGGCCATGCTTACCTTCTATTCACTTATGTATTTTTAACGGTAGAGTTTCTACACTCCATAGATTAAGGTGTGGATACCAATGATTTACATAAGTATTTCTATCCTTCTTTTATTAATTAATTTCGAAAACCCCATTACTATTTTATTTCTGCCTGACTGAGATTTACAAGGTGACCATAGCTTGCTTCATACCAACAATCTCCGTGGGATTCGACCCTTACTCACGTAAGGTATTACTTGGACGACCCAGTGCACTTGCTGGTTAGTTGTGCGAAGTTGTGAACCATGGTATTGGCATCATGTTTTTGGCGCCATTACCAGGGAAAAAAAGAGCGATGAATTTTACATAATCAAAGTGTAATCACAATTTCTGCGCACCACTTTCTCTCTGCATAACTTGTTCTTTTTGATCCTCTTAGAGGTTGATGGAGAGGCAGGATTGTGTATATGTACTTTTGGGTTTTGGATATGTATGTATATATGTGTAGATATTCTGTGGCCAGTCTTGACTTCGCAGGCTGAGTTAGGAGCTTGTTATTTTGTATCTTTGGCACTCTATTCCTACTTCTGTTATCATATGTTCAATAGTTATGGTTTCCTTAGCACGCAAGTTAACTCGTTCCTTGAGCGTTGCACTTTTATTTCGCGATTTTTGTTTCTTCTATTCTTCAAGGCTCCTAGCATATTATAATTCTTCTGCTATTATATGTACTCATTTTATTTTAGAGGTCGTAATACCACACCACCTCTGTTTTACGACTTAAGCGTAAAGCTTAGTGTGGTAGGGTGTTACATTATGGTATCAGAGCAGTTCGTTCCTATAGAGCCTGAAAGACGGACTGATTGTACTTCTGTGCATTCTCTGTATATGTGTTTATGTGCTATTAAGATATCTGATTGGTATATATGGCATAAACTTTTGTGAGCATGCATTTGGAACTTAAAGCATTAGACCTGCGATATTGAGACTGATAAACTTAATATCACTTGTTTAGTGTGTATAAGAACCAGATGTCGACTCGTGGACGCGGTCGCGGGTGAGATACAGGTAGGATAGGCACCGTTACTCCTAGCCCGGTAGGGAATGATCCAGTAGACTTTATGGCTACCCTGGGAAATATAGCTACAGCTATGCAGGCAATAGCTGAGGTGCTGGGTAACCAGATAAATCAGGGTAATCACGGGAATAATAATGATGAGGATGGTCCTATGACACTTACTACGTTTCTGAAAGTTTGCCCTCCGACTTTTAGGGGAACCTCAAATCTCACTGATGCAGATAATTGGATCCAGGCTATGGAAAGGGCGTCACAGGTTCTTGAGGAGCAATGGGTTGAATTTGGAACTTATCAACTGCAAGGTGAGGCTCAGTATGGGTGATAGTGGACACGATGTATCCTACAGGCAGGTGGCGCTGTGATAGTCGGGATATTGGTTATTTAAGAATCATATTTTGCTTGATTATTTTGAGAAGTCAGTATAGTTTATGCCGGAAAGGTCAGAAGTGCCGGTTGTGGTGAATAGTTACTATTTAAACTCCATGATAGTAAACTGTTCTGGAACTGAATGTCAGGGTATTATGTTATTAACTGCGGGAGTATTAGGTGATGATCAGAGTTTAGAGCAGATTATAATTGTATGTGAATTTCCAAATATGTTTTCGGATGATATTAATGAATTTCCACCTAACCGAAAAGTTGAATTTACAATTGAGTTGGTGCCTGGAGCCGGTCCGATTTCGATTACTCCTTACAGGATGTCACCTTTAGAAATGGCTGAATTGAAAGGTCAGCTGGAGCCTGAAGGATCTGTTGGGTAAGCATTTTATCCAACCAAGTGTTTCTCCGTAGGGAGCGTTAATATTACTAGTAAAGAAGAAGGATGGAAGTATGCGCTTGTGTGTTGATTATCGGTAATTGAATAAGATCACTGTGAAGAACAAATATCCGTTACCTAAAATCGACGATCTAATGGATCAGTTACAGGGTGCCAGTGTGTTTTCTAAGATTGACCTGCGATTTGGGTATCATCAGATAAGGGTTAGAGACGAGGATATTCCAAAAACTGCTTTCAGGACACGATATGGTCATTATGAGTATACAGTGATGTCTTTTGGGTTAACTAATGCCCCAGCAGTATTCATGGATTATATGGACAGGATTTTCTGACCGTATCTGAATAAGTTTGTTATTGTCTTCATTGATGATATTCTTGTTTATTCTAAGACTGAAGAGGAGCATGCTGATCATTTACGAACTGTGCTACAAATTCTGAGAAACAGGAAGTTATACGCTAAGTTATTTAAATGCGAGTTTTGGAAGAGTGAGGTAAAGTTTCTCGGTCACGTGGTGAGAAAGCAGGGAATAGCCATGGATCCTGCTAAGGTAGAAGCAGTGATGAAATGGGAGTGATTAACTTCAGTAATAGAGATTAGGAGTTTCCTAAGTTTGGCGGGATAGTATCGGAGATTCATTAGAGGATTTTCACAGCTCGCCTTACCCTTAACTAAGTTGACTAGGAAGGATACGCCTTTTATCTGGACTCCAGAGTGTGAGGAGAGTTTTCGAGAATCGAAGCACAGATTGACTACTGCACCCGTATTGGTATTGCCTGAGCCAAGTGAACCGTTTGAAGTATATTGTGATGAATCACTAAAGGGTTTAGGGTGCGTTCTAATGCAGCAACAGAATGTTGTAGCATACGCCTCACGGCAGTTAAGGCCGCATGAAATGAACTACCCGACACATGATTTAGAACTTGCTGCTGTTGTGTTTGCTTTAAAGATCTGGAGGCACTATCTCTATGATGTTAAGTTTCATGTTTCCTCAAACCATAAGAATTTGAAGTATCTTTTTGAGCAGAAAGAGTTGAATATGAGTCAGAGAAGGTGGATGGAGCTTTTGAAAGATTATGATTTTGAATTGAATTATCATCCAGGAAAAGCGAATGTTGTGGCGGACGCTTTGAGTCGAAAGTCTTTATATGCAGCTTGGATGATGCTACGGGAGGAAGATTTACTGAAAGCATTTCAAGGTTTGAATTTGGGAATTAGAGAAGAATTTAGAATTTTGTGTTTGAGTCAGTTGCAGATTTTAAGTGATTTTAAATCAGAACTTCTGAAGGCTCATCGAGACAGTGAAGCGTTACGTAAGGTATTACCAGTAGTCGAACAGGGAAAACAATGGAAAGTGTCAGAAGGACAGGATGGTTTGTGGAGGTTCAAGAACCGGATTGTTGTGCCAGATATTGGAGACCTGCAACAAAGTATCTTGAAGGAAGCTCATAAGAGCGGATTTTCAATTCATCTAGGGAGCACTAAAATGTACCAAGATCTGAAAGCAATGTTTTGGTGGCCAAGAATGAAGAATGATGTGGCATTGCATGTTTCTAAATATTTAACACGTCAGAAGGTTAAGATTGAGCATTAGAGAACATCAGGGACCCTTCAGCCTTTAGAGATTCCACAATGAAAATGGGAGAGTATCGCAATGGATTTTGTGATAGGGTTGCCTAGAACCCAATCAGGTTATGACGCTATTTGGGTGGTTGTGGATCGATTGACGAAATCAGCTCACTTTCTTGTTATCCGAATAAGTTGCACAATGGAGGAATTGGCTCGAATGTATATCAAAGAGATTGTCAGGTTGCATGGTGTGCCTTCTACTATCATATCTGACAGAGATCCTCGTTTCACATCAAGGTTCTGGGGAGGTTTTCAACGTGCATTTGGGACTCAGTTAAGCTTGAGTACTGCGTATCACCCTCAGACAGATGGTCAATCAGAGAGAACTATTCAGACCTTGGAAGATATGCTAAGGGCCTGTGTTTTAGACCAGCCGGCGAGTTGGGACCGGTATATGCCATTAGTAGAGTTTGCTTATAATAATAGCTATTATGCGAGCATCAGAATGGCTCCATATGAGGCTCTGTATGGCAGAAAATGTCAATCTCCGTTGTGTTAGCATGAAACTTGAGAAAGGAGTTTATTAGGGCCTGAGATGATAGCTGAAACGACTGAGCAAATAAAGAAGATTCGTAGTCGAATACTTATAGCCTAGAGCCGCCAGAAGAGTTATGCTGATCAGAGGCGAAAGCCTTTGGAATTTGAAGAAGGGGAACATGTCTTTTTGAAAGTTACACTAACCACTGGAGTGGAAAGAACCATTAAGACTAAGAAACTAAATCCCCGTTATATTGGACCGTTTGAGATCCTAAAGAGAATTGGGCCAGTGGCTATAGAATTGCCTTACCGCCGTATCTTTTGAATTTGCACGACGTATTTCATGTATCGCAGCTTTGGAAGTCTACTCCTGACGCAAGTCATGTTCTATAACCAAAACCAATCCAAGTAAGAGAAGATCTAACACTTCCAGTAATTCCAGTGAGAATTGATGATACTAATATTAAACGATTACGCGGAAAAGAAGTATCATTGGTAAAAGTAGCTTGGAGTCGAGCTGGTATTGAGAAACATACCTAAGAAATCGAATCAGATATACGAAAAGACTATCCACATCTCTTTTAAGGTAACTAGATTTGAATTTTGAGGGCAAAATTCTTTATTAGGTGGGTAGGATGTAAACCCCGGTTAAATTAGTAGATAATTATTCAATAAATTAGTTTTTAATAAGAAAGATTATAAATGTGAATATTATATTAAATTAGGATAGAGCTCATCGAAACGAGAATTTTGACACTAATTTTGAGAAAATCGGTCCAAGATTGAACCGAATGGGCCGAACCAGTTGAACCGGATCCAAACCAGACCATCGGTCCAACCAGACCGACCTATTAAATGAACCCACGCATTGCATCTCCCTCATTTCAGCAACGTGACGCTGAAAGCTTGCGTCCAGGGAGAAGAACAAAAACTTCACCGAACCCTTACGGCAATCGTTCGTACGCCGTAACTTCTCCGTCTGAGGTCCGATTGCCGCACCGTTTGTGGCCACGCATCCACCGCATTGAGCTCTACATTTCTATCGGAACAATTTCATAGGTAACTTGCTATTTCACCTCAGTCTCCTCTTTCCCCCAGTTTTTGAGTTTTGAGAAGGGGTATTGAATTTCTTTGATTTTTGATGTTTTAGGATCCAATTAGCTTGAGAAAAACGTTCACTCTTGCTTATGTGAAGCTTGGGTAAGGCGAGGATACAATAATTCTATTTTATTTTCATTGAATTTGAACTTTGAGTATTAAATTGGATATATATGTGTTATAAATGTGTATTAGGTTATGAATAAATAATTGGAGCTTGGAATTGTGGATATTGGAACTTGGAGGAAGCTGAGCCTAGTGTTTATTGAATTCTGGAAGGGCTGTGTTTGTTTTGGAAGGGCTGTGTTTATTATAATTAAAGCGCCTTAATCGTTACGTGGGAATTGGCCAAGGTATGGTATAGGTTTCTTGCATTTAATATATAATGTTCTGTGAAAACTTAGGCTAGATGACCATATGATAAGTTGGAATGCAGGTGTATATTTAATGTTTAGTAATTTGTCGATGAATATATTTGGTTGAAGTTTATTAGATAATTAGTTATTAATTTTGGATGGTGAATGTTGTTATGTTAATTTGAAGGGAATTATGGTTGAATGTTATTATTGATGAACATGGTTGGTTTGGTGTTTGTTGATTCACTAATGATTTGATGAATTATTGATTTGAGGTATAACTATTGTGGAGGTTGTTGTGATAATGAGGTATTTTGTTTTAGAAGCCTAGGATTAGTGAACTATGATCTTTAGTTGAATTTTGGTGGTTGGATTTAAATATTGTATGAGTATAATTGTTGATCTGAAGTAAATTTATTGTGGTGATTGTTATGATGATGAGGAATGGTATGTTGAATTGAAAAGAAAGCAGGTTTGGATCCGAAAAGGGTGGCAAAGTCCGAGTTTTAGAGGAGATGCTGCCCACGGTGTGTGTATTATATATTCCAGGACCCTTACGGTCTCCGTTAGGATCTTGCGGCTGTGAGTCTAACATCTCGAATTTCATAATTTGTCTTCGGTATTTTCCACCAAATGATTCCTATAAATTTGGATTGAATTGAATTGGAATTTAGATTCAGGGTATGACGGTAAGGAGGTACGGAGGTCAAGGTAGTACGTAAAAGTGTCTGTTTATCTGTCTATTTCCGTTTGTGTTCTTCTAATGTTAATGACGTCCATTGTTTATGTGTAAATCGTACCGTTCATGTATATCCGTATGGGTTAATTTCGTGTTCGTTCATCGAGTTCATTATACGTATACTACGTACGGACAGGATACCGACTACTCCGAGTAGACATCCAATAGGTCGGTTGGGCTGTTCAGACTTAACAGGAATCTGACAGGGGGCTGCACGTAGGGGTTCTCAGATACTTATCGAAATAGAGTTTATTAGTTATAACGAGTTACCCCCATTGTAAGGGCCCTTAAATATATCACGGGCCAGTGTGAATGCAGCATCCCAGTTGTCTCATAGCTCAAAAGTTGGACCATGTGCACCACCGTTCGGTACCGTGAATTGGGTCCCTTGGAGCATAGAGTCTAGTAAGTTTAAGTATTCGGTAAATTTATTAAGTTAATATTAAGTAGTTATAGGTGTAGTAAGAGTTAGTGTAAAGTAAGTAGTAGTATGTAGTTAGTATAAGTTAGGAATAGGAAGTAATAGTGTGGAGGGTAAGGCAGGTAGTTATCAAGGTTTAAGTTTTATATTAAGTAAGAAAAGATTTACTTAGTTTGAATTTTGTACGAGTAAAAGAATTATTGAGTTTTAGTTTGGTATATTGGAAACTTAGATTTAGAAAAATTTATTAGTATATTTGTTTTAGAGATTAAAAAATATTTTAAAG
>NC_029790.2:21112026-21127230 GCF_000816755.2 Arachis ipaensis | reverse complement strand
GGTATGTTGAATTGAAAAGAAGTTTGGATGGGACCCGAAAAGGGTGGCAAAGTCCGAGTTTTAGAGGAGATGCTGCCGAAATTTTATAAAAAATTAGAGATTTTGTTTATATGATTATTTAAAAAGATTTAGATTCAAAGGTTATATGGTTTGATTTTGAGTTATTAAGAAAATGAGCATGTTTTAAGTTTGATTCATTTAGAAAAGAATGAATTATATTTTGAATTTGGAACTATTGATGGACGGAATGGGAGGTGTGATAATGAAGGATAAGGATTGAATATGATTGATGTATGATGATGAATGAAATGTGATTGAGAATGATGTGGATATTGATGAATTATAATTGAATTATTTAAATGGCTTATGAATTTGAATGATCTGAGATACGAGGTTCCCTGGGTTAAGTGCCATGGCTTGCCACCACGTGTACCAGGTTGAAAACTCGATACTCTGTTGACCCTACGACGTAAGTGTGACCGGGCACTATATAAATTCCCGGGAATGTTACCCCCATTGAGCAATATTGATTATTTGAGATAAAGCTATTCATAGACTCTTGGGGATGCACGTCGGGGGACAGTCTAAGGACAATTCAGACTTGTCGGGTTGGCTGGATAACCTACAGATGAGCCTCATCAGCCATAGGACAGGCATGCATCATATGCATATTACTTGAGCTACTTGCTTGTGCTTTAATTGGGTATGCCTATATGTACTTGCCATGCTAAATGTGTATTTGTTACCTGCAGTAATTGTAATCTTCTTGTGTTTGCCTTTATCTGTCTATTTGTCTGTGAAAATGCATGATGGAACTGGAGGCATGGAGGAATGGCAGTATGGGACTTAGATTTAAGGTTAAGTTAAGTTAGGTTTAAATATCCTTAGTAAACCACCTTTTATGGCTTCTGTTTAATACTTTAAGCTCTACAATCTGAGTGTCGGCGTTCTAGGATTGCCTCTGGCATTCCCAGGACCTTATATATTATGTGTGTGGCACCTTTACCATACTAAGAACCTCCGGTTCTCATTCCATACTATGTTGTTGTTTTTCAGATGCAGGTCGAGAGGCTTCTCGTTAGGCGTCTGAACTCTTGAAGCGAAGTGGTTACTGGGGTATTTTGTTATGCTGTGTTGTATATATATATGTACTTAGCTTTCTCTCCGCATAACTTGTTCTTTTTTATCCTCTTAGAGGTTGATGGAGAGGCAGGATTGTGTATATGTACTTTTGGGTTTTGGATATGTATGTATATATGTGTAGATATTCTCTGGCCAGTCTTGACTTCGCAGGCTGAGTTAGGAGCTTGTTATTTTGTATCTTTGGCACTCTATTCCTACTTCTGTTATCATATGTTCAATAGTTATGGTTTCCTTAGCACGCAAGTTAACTCGTTCCTTGAGCGTTGCGCTTTTATTTCGCGATTTTTGTTTCCTCTATTCTTCAAGGCTCCTAGCATATTATAATTCTTCTGCTATTATTTGTACTCATTTTATTTTAGAGGTCGTAATACCACACCACCTCTGTTTTACGACTTAAGCATAAAGCTTAGTGTGGTAGGGTGTTACAATTCGTGCTTGTTTCAACGCTGGCTGATGATTTTTTGTAAATTGATAAGATCCTTGCAAACTTTTGACATATGATGTGTCCCTCCTTGATGACAAAGGGGGGAGAAAAATGAAAGAAGGGCTGAATTGCTGAATTGAAATTGTTTTTTGCTGTCCTGTTTGGATTGAAACTGTTTCTTTGTTGTTCGGTTTGGACATGAACATTCTGTTTGAACATGAGCATTCTGTTTCATATTTGTGCTTTGTTTTGGCTCATTGTTTTGAGCACTCTGTGTTAGAGAATTTCAACTTGAGCTCTGATTATATTTTGAAAAATTTATTTGCTCAAGTGTATATATATATATATGCTGTCTAGATCATGTTGTGAAAATAATGGCTCGGTCTTAAAGGTTCTATGTTTTGAAATCTTTATCTTCTTGGAACTCTTTAGAGCTTGTATACAAGTGATGGCTTTCTTGAATATTTTGTTAATCAAGCACACATTAAGGGGGAGCACATTGAACAAAAGAAAGGGGGAGATTTTGGCAAATCTTCAAAGGGAAGTTATCTAATCCTAATCCTTTCAATTCAGTTTTAATAATGTTTGTCATCAAGGGAGAGATTGTTGAGTTTGAAAAACTTGAATTATTATGATGATCAAACATTATTAAAATATTAATTAAAAAACCAGTAATTTGTTAATTGCTTCCAATTGGTTGTATGATGGATTTGGTTTAGTGTGCAGGTGAAAAATAAAATTATTTTTTGGCTCAAGTGATAAAAGCCCAATTTTGTTACTAAACATATTTCAGCCCAATAATAATTGTCCACTTCTAGTGGTTGAATATTAAAAGAAGAAAGATCCAAAGAGGTCCATATCACAAGCCCATGATGAAATGAAACAATTGACCCAAGGTTGAGAGAGGAACCCATTCAGTGATCACAAACCAAAGGGAACTCAAATTGTCAAAGTTATCATTTTTGGTTACTGGAAGTAAAAATCCAATTGAGTTTAATTTCATTAAAAGTATGCTTCGGTTACCAACTCCACTTGTTACTGGAACTTAAAATTCAACTTGGTTAATTGCAAGCATTGGTAACCGAACTCAAAATTCAATTGATTTAATTACTTGCCTTGGTAACTGAAAAAGAAAATTAAATTGAGTTAATTGCATTGATGGTTCCACACATTACTCCACTCCTTCAGTAATGTGAATGGAATTTCAATTCATTTAATTGTTCTTTGAAAAACTTTGTGTCTTCTCTCTCCTCTCTCTCTTTGCATTCTGTCACATCCATCAGAGGAAGAAGAAGAAAATACAAGTTATCAAAGAAAAGTAACAGTAAGGCTAATGGAAGAAGAAAAGGATAGGGTGATGGCCTTTGAGAAAAGAAGATCCAAAGCATGGCGTGGCTGAGATCTTTTCCACTAAAGGCAAGATGTGGAGAAGAAGCTTCAAGATCTCCATCCCTAAAGTAGAAGCGATCCGTTTCGGTCAGAGAAGAAGATCTCTGAGGTGAAGCTCGTTTCCACTTTTGTTCATCCATCACAGAAGGTAGCTACTGTAGCTACGTGGAGGAAGAAGCAAAAATGGAACAGATGGAGCTGTCAAGGATCAAGAGTTCATCAAGGGTCAGAATTTTTTCTTGGGGACAAAGTCAAGATGGAGGGCTCAAATTAATGAAGCTTGATGAGAAGGGATGAGAGAGAGGTACATGCATGTTGATTTACTTTCGGTTTTTCCTCTCTCTTCTCTCTGTACGAACCGGCCTTATGTGATAGAGAAGATGTTGGTGGCTTGGTTGAACCGGTTTCAACCTTGGAAGTTTTCCCTTCTATAATAAGGGAAAATGGTCAAGGGTTGAGACAAGGAGTGAGACCACACGTTTGGGTTCTCATAGCTCTTTGAGCTATTTATTCTTCTCCTTCATGGCTTTCATTGAATATTTCTTTTTCTCAGTGAGTCTGTCTGTGTTTCATTGGTAAAAGGCAAAATGTGAGGTTTTGTAAGAAAAAGCCAATGAGTGGAAAAAGGCAGAGAGTTAAAGAAAAAGCCATTATTATCTCAGAAATTCTTTGTATGTATTTCTGTTTTGTTGTCATGATCCTGAGGGGATTCTGATAAACCTCTATTTCATGGTTTATCTTGTACTCATTTGAGTGGTTTTTATCTACTCTTTACCCACTTATTCATACTATTTGCATGGTTTTACATTTGCCTTCCTAATTATATGCTTTGATTGAAAACATGTTTCTTTGAACTTATATTTGCTTATTATTAATCCTCTCTTATTACCATTAGATGCCTTGATATGTGTGTTAAGTGCTTTCAGAGATTATAGGGCAGAAATGGCTCAGAGGATGGAAAGGAAGCATGCAAAAGTGGAAGGAATACAAGAAGTTGGAGAAATTGCTAAGCTGTCCAGCCTGACCTCTTCACACTCAAACGGCTATAACTTTAGCTACAGAGGTCCAAACGACGCGGTTCTAGTTGCGTTGGAAAGCTAACGTTCGGGGCTTCGATTTGATATATAATATGCCATAGTTTCTTTGACTCTAGGCGACGCGACCGCGTGCTCCATGCGGCCGTGTCGTAGTGACGGAAATCAGCGTGTTTGAATTCTTCTCCAGCGATTTCCGGGCTATTTTCGACCCAGTTCGCGGCCCAGAAAACACAGATTAGAGGCTATAAAGTGGGGGATTTCATCCATTCATAAGGAGGCTCTCATATAATTCACTTCTCATGATTTAGATTAGTTTTGAGAGAGGTTCTCCCCTCTCTCTCTTAGGATTTAGGACTTCTCTTAGTTTTAGGAGTGACTCTCAATCCCAGGTTCTTTATTTTTATTTAATTTATGAACTCTTTCATGTTACATATAATTTTCTTAATTAATGTTATTTGAGGTATTTCAATTCATGATTGCTTTCTTTTATTTACATGATTACTGCTTCCCATCTGAAGACATTTTTATTCCAGTAGATTTACTCTCTTCCTTTTGGTTTTTGTTAAGAAATCAGTAACTCAGGAGTTATCCAATTCAACAGCATAATTGTTAATTGTTATCTTGCCAATTGAATTGAACTTCAATAATCCCAATCTTTTCTTAGGAAATAAATAGGATTCGAAGATCAAACTAATTAATCCCTTGACTTTCCTTTACTTTAGTAAAGGTTGACTAAGTGGAATTAAGATTCAATTTTCATTATCATTGATAAGGATAACTTGGTCTGGACTTTCAATTTCTAATACCTTGCCAAGAGTTTATGTTTATTGTTATTATTTTATTCCCTCTGCCATTGCTTTTCTAACTTTTTACCTTGATCCAAAAACCCCAAAACATACATTTGCATAACCAATAATAAGAACATACTTCCCTGCAATTCCTTGAGAAGCAACCTGAGGTTTAAATACTCGGTTATCAATTTCAAATGGGTTTGTTACTTGTGACAACCAAAACGTTTGTACGAAGGGATTTCTGTCGGTTTAGAGACTATATCTACAACGCGACTGTTTTTATGAAATTCTTTACTAGCAAAAATCCTAACATCAAAATGGCGCCGTTGCCGGGGAATTGCAAACCTGTGCCTTATTATTGGTTATTGTAAATATTTTTTTGCTTTTTGCTTGTTTATTTGTTTTTATTTTTGTTTTTATTTTTACTTTTTCATAAATTAAAAGGTTATTGATTTTTTAAAAAAAAAATTTCAAAAATTTGTTCTTAGTGTTCACCATGTTCTTCAAGTTGTTCTTCGCGTTCATCTTGACATTCAAGCTGTTCTTAGTTGTTTTCTTCGTTTTGATCTAAAAATTTGAAATTTGGTGTCATTTTATTGTTTTTCTCTTTCCTCATTAAATTCAAAAATATTTTTAATTAATTTTTTTTCGGAAAAAAAAATTCATATTTTTTTTAAAAATTTTTTATCTTATCTTATCTTATTTCAAAAATCAAATTTCAAAAATTTAAAATTCAAATTTCAAAATTTCAAATTTCAAAAATTAAAATTTCAAATTTCAAAATTTAATTTTCAAATTCAAAATTTTAAATAACCTTTTACTTTAAATTTGTTTTTATTTTTATTTTTAATTTTTATTTACTACTATGAACTCTCACCCCTTTGGCTATGAGTCTGGTTACAATTATGTTGTAGGAAGAAGAAATTACAATGAGAATAGGTATCAAGGTTGGAACAATCAAAGATGGGAGGAGCCACAAGGATTTGATCAACCCTTATAGCAACAACCACCTCCAATGGACTATCAACAACCACCACCATATGCCTATGAACCCTTTCCTCAACATAACTTTGGACCACCACACTCACAAGCCCATTTCTGTCATTCACCTCCATATAACCCCAACCCTTAACCACCATACCAACCACCTTATGAGCCATATGAACCATATATAGAACCACCCCAATTCCAACCCAATTACTCACAAGAACCACCACTTCAATATTCACCATCTCCATATCCATCAATCCAAGAGCACTATGATCCTATTTATGAAAGCCGAGTGCATCAAGAGACAAAGGATCGTTTCAAGGAAACAGTGGATCGATTTCATGCAACCATTCGTCAATTTGAGCAAGCGATAATTCAATTAGCTTCCCGACGTTCGGACACTCAAGGAACCCCCATGGCTTCATGTGGACAATCTAATGAAGAACGTAGCATGAAGGAGATACTAGAAACTCCAGTGAACAGTACGGAGCATGACTTTGTACTGGAACAAGTGGAGGAAGCCGGAATTATTGAAGAAGAAGAAGTGGTTGAAGACTTAGGAGATGCAGAACCTCCATGAGAAAGTCCAGTCATAGAACCCCCTTTCAAGACGTTTGAAATTGATGCTGAGGAGGGTGTACAACCTCCAAGGCATATCACAGTTGAAGACTTGGAAGAGGTTGATCAAGTGATGGAGATTCAAGAAGAAGAAGCATAACCTCCCATGCCCTTGGAAAGCAATGAAGAGGAGATTGAATTGGAAGAAAGCTACCAAGAGGAAGAGGTTGAAATTGAAGAAGCTTGCAAAGAGGTGGTAATTATCAGAGAAGAGCACAAGGGAGTGCAGCTTGCATTTTCATTAAAAATACCTCCCCCTAAGTTGCCATCATCCTTCACAATATTCAAGTGGGTAAAATTATCTCCTAACCGGTTACGAGACAAAAAGAAAATGTCTCTTGACCTGTTATGAAACAAAAAGCAGAAATATCTCCTAGAGCTATTCTAAAAGGCAGAAAGTAATATTCAGAAAAAGAGGGCTAAGATTCAACCACCCCTTCTCTTAGCCATTGATAACCATCATATCCCAATTGACCCAATGGATCTTCTTTTCCCTTTCTTTGTTCCCCCGGTAAAACTAATTTACTATATAGTCTAGTGGTTGTATAGACCTTTCGATAATAAGAAAAAGCCTATTATGTAACCTGGAATGGCTTAGGCGACCGATTTCACTAACACTTCTTTTTCCGATCTTGATAAGCACTTCTTGTAACAACCCAATGGGACTCTAGACTTTTTATTATTTATATAGATATTAGCTTGTTGCACTATCAGTGTCTCGTAGGTTAGCCATTTTTTTAACATACGGTTCTTTCACAGATAAGGTTATACATTCAGAATATAGAATATAATCTAATTAAATAACAGGAATTTAGAGAGTCATCACAGATTGTCAAACCAGCATTCATATATATACATACCAGAGGTCATTTCATAACAGACTCTTTAGACATACAACGTTCCTAGAAATCTGGTTCATTCAGGAAACTCCTAGTCGGGTATCCAAACTAGAAAAAGACAATAAAGTACTATCCCTCACAAATACTACAGAAGGAGGGAAACAAAGTCTAACAACAAAAGATGATCTATCCTAAGGTCGCCTCTCAGTCGAGAAATCGGTCAACGGCTGTCCTCATGGGGTTTGTCTTGAACTGTACTTGTACCAACTACTTTGTCTCCTGCATCGGAGCAATTGTTGTCCAAGAATCATAATCGAGATCCTCGTCAGAAGAAGAAGAAATAAATCCAGTTCGGACAGGCTTCGTCGGTCCAAACTTCTCTCATAGAGGATCGAGTTGAGCATTTAAGGAGTCGATTAGCATCGGATTAGGTTGAGGCTCTGGTGAAGGAATGGGCTGAGGCTGTGATGGAGGATAGGGCTGAAGGCCAACGTAACTCGAATCGGGGTGGAACCGATCATGAAAACACTATGGTGGAAAGGTGTGATAGTCACGATCAGGGTGGATCTGAGCAAGCTCGTAGTTACATAGGGTTGGTCGGGATCGAACTACGAACTGTACAGTGGATAGGCGAACAGACGACCATAGCCGATGTACATCCGAGTACACAGCTCTCCCCAAACAATAGTTGTATCTAAGAAATGATCCTCATATGAATGTTTCTCGAAAATCTCTACGAACAGTACCGCTGTTGTGGCGATCAATGTGGAATTCTCCATTTGTAAAAAAGTGGAGGGAAGGGGGTGAGAACCTACGGTTTTCAGTAGGGTACTAATGTGAAAAAAATGTATCATTTCCGTAGATCCTAGGGCAGGGCTCTAGCATCCTATCTTATTCATTCCTTAGTTCTTTAACCCTAGGTTTTATACTAGTTTCCTCTCCACTCCGTAATAGCGCGTCTCTCTTTATCTCTATCTTAGTCTTCTATCTTTGTAAGATTACAGAGGATAAGCATACACAAGCACAAAGGATCAATCAATCACATAGCATCCACAGAAAATACAGAATACATAAGTCACAGAAGTGCAAATGCGCAACCAATATAATGCATGCCTGTTTTTAGTGTAGGCCATGAGTTCATGCGTGATTGACTACCCGCAACCCGAAATTACCTAAAAAAACCCACAATATAGCTTCTCACTGAATCAGTTAGCATAGGTATCACATGGGCAGACCCATGTCAGTCAGATACCGAGGCCACATGAGCGCACCGTGTCAATCAAGCCAAAAATAATAATAATAAGGCTATAGCATAAGTGTGCATTCAGTGAGAAACGGATACCATATGGGCAAACGCATATCAATCAGATACTAAATTATTCTTAAAGTGGGCATCCCCACACTGGCAAACTTTGTCCGCTCTGTCCGTTTTTCCAAGCTGTATAAGCATCTTAGGACTTAGCTCTATTCTCTAAAAGCATTTCAGCTCTATCTCTTCATTACTCTTTGAGGGACCATTGTCCTCAGTTCTTTGGTAAGCTTATGAACCTTTTTATTTTCTATCATCTTTGTCCTTTGTATTCTTTATGTTCATCCTTTAAGTTCTTTGTCTGTTCATCAATACTACTCCTCCCTTGGCGATTCTCAATTTTTACATTAGGTTTCTTATTCTCTTTTCTCATGATCGTCATGGCGTTCCTTTCTCCCTTTCTACTATATGGTTTTTTTTTTAATCTTAATTTATATCTTATTTTCTCTTGACATCCTTCGTCTCTTATTTCCAGTTTCTTTGAAGAATTATGTGCTCTACTTTCTCTCTAATTATCATAAGGAGTCTTTTAATCTTTTCTCTTGAAATATTTAGGCTGTCTTTATTCATAATTACTATTTTATCCCTAATTTTTTACTTTCACTATTTTAACTCTAGATTTTTATTAGAATAAGCGTTTTTTCCTTAGTTGTTACACCTAATTATTTTCATGCTTATCTCTTACCTAAATCCTAACTCCCAATTTCTTTCCCATCTTAAAAATATCAAACGACTTCGGAATTGTATAAACTTTATATCCACGCAATCGCATCTCGGACTAATATTTCTAACAAGCTAAATATCTTAGTTTTCTAACTACTATAGCTCCAGAAACTGAAAAAAATCATGGGTTCACTGAAGCGCCAGTAGCACAGGACTTTGATTCCTTACAAGGTTGCTATACGTCACATAACGAATGCGTACTAGCCCATTTTCTTGATGCAGATATTTTAGAGACACTAGGATTTATTTTGATTTTAGTCTCAATACATTTTGATCTAATTTTAATTTTACATAATTTTTACAAAAGAATTGCCCTGCATCTCCAAAAACTAGAAATAGACAGTATTAGAGCTCACTTCAAAATTTTATATAAAATCCAATTTAGATATGATGATTCTCAAAATTAACATGGTTCAAGTAGACTCCTCTAGGTTTCTATTGCAACTGGTTTCAAGGTAATATCATTCATGATGAAGTAGTTATGCACATTAGAAGTTGGTTCTGTTATGCATAATTCCGTTTTGGCGGAATAGTGAGTACCACTCCTTTCAATTTGCATAATTCACTCTTAAAAACTTGGATCACCCTAAAATTTGGATGGAACATACTAGGCATATCTAGCTTTCATTTACAACTGATCACAACTCAAAACTCATTCAGAATTGGAAGTTATGTACATGGGAATTAATCTATAAACTTCAATTATATTTAGATATTTTAAAAATTTCGGCAGAGTTTCATTTATAAATAGAATGTGCCACAAACTTTATCCCTCAACAATAAACCCTAAACAAGTAGTATGCATATAAAACTAAATATCTTAACAACCTAAATCCACTAACCTATATCTAACCTATCTTAACAACCTAAATTCACTAAAACTAGAAAATTGAGCATAACTAAATTAAACTAACTAACCAAAATAGTATGCATATAAAAGACTTAAAATAGTACTCACGCTATCAAACCATCAGTCCAAATCGTCATCCGTACGATGGGAGCTGGTGGAGGGCCATCTAACTAAGATCCGTGAGAGGATTCCGGTACCGTGTGTCTGTCGCTGGAGGCATTATCGTCGTTGAAACAGTGGGTTGCTGAGCAGATAAAGGTGGTGGAGGAGTCCACTCTAGTGAAGCGGCCGGACGACTTCCTAGTTGTGAGGGTGGTGCAGCAGAAGGAGCCACGTAGTTGGGGTTAGGGACCATGATGAATGGTTGATCTTGTGCACCCGTTCCCTGTGACGTCCGGCCAGGGGTAGTTAGAGTAGAGGATGATGACCGAGAAGTCGCAGGAGTACCAGTAGACACCCTCCCTCTACCACAACCACGAGACTAATTCGTGACATCTCTGCCTGTCGTCATGTCTGCAAAGAGCATACGAATTAAATTCAAATTTGCAACCATTAAATTTGGCTAAAACTTCCGAAAACATAATTCTTTACTTAGAATTAATCAAATTAAAATCTTATAAAATTCAAATTTGCAACAACAATTCCCATCATTCTTATTTTTCAATTTCATTGAAAATTTTATAAAAATTTTGAGAAAACCTCCCTTAAAATTTAGATTTCTCCACCTTTCAAGGATTCCATCCAAACCAAATATCTTTCAACCCTACTCAACTTTTTAAATAACAAACAATTTACTCAACGTAATTTTTTTTGGTTTGTTATCTTTAATTGTCTTTAAGTTATTAATTTTTTCAATTATTAAAGCAACAAACAAGGATTCAAATCCTAATCCACCCACTAAAAAACTTCAGCATGTTACTAGTAAATTATATATATTAGTAGATCTATTAATCCCTTTTTAATCTTTAATTAACTTTCACTCAATCATTTAAATAAAATTCAAAAACATAAATCATAATACCTAAAGCGGTAATCAACTCAAAAACCTAAATCATAATACTAATTAATAACTAAAACCTAAATTAATCATAAATTTAACTAAAACAAAAATAAAAATTAATTAAAAAATGATCATATTTAAAGCAACACACAAGGATTCAAATTCTAATCCATTCACCAAAAAACTTCAAGCATTATTACTAATAAATTTTATTAGTAGATCTATTAATCCATTTTTAGTCTTTAATTAACTTTCACTCAATCATTTAAATAAACTTCAAAAACATAAATCATAATACCTAAAACGTTAATCAACTCAAAAACCTAAATCATAATACTAATTAACGACTAAAACCTAAATTAATCTTAAATTTAACTAAAACCAAAAGAAAAATTAATTAGAAAATGATCATGTTTAAAGCAACAAACAAGGATTCAAATTCTATTTCACCCATCAAGAAACTTCAAGTATTGTTACTAATAAATTTTATTAGTAAATCTATTAATTTTTTTTAATCTTTAACAACTTTCACTTAATCATTTAAATAAACTTCAAAAACATAAATCATAATACCTAAAACGTTAATCAACTCAAAAACTTAAATCATAATACTAATTAATAACTAAAACCTAAATTAATCATAAATTTAACTAAAATAAAAAAATTAATTAGAAAATGATCAAGTTTAAAGCAACAAACAAGAATTCAAATCCTAATCCACCCACCAAAAAATTTCAATTATTGTTATTAATAAATTTTATTAATAGATCTATTAATCCCTTTTTAATCTTTAATCAACTTTCACTCAATCATTTAAATAAACGTCAAAAACATAAATCATAATACCTAAAATATTAATCAACTCAGAAACCTAAATCATAATACTAATTAACCGCTAAAACCTAAATTAATCCTAAATTTAACTAAAACAAAAAGAAAAATTAATTAAAAAAAGATCATGTTTAAAGCAACAAACAAAAATTTAAATCCTAATCCACTCATCAAGAAATTTTAAATATTGTTACTAATAAATTTCATTAGTAGATCTATTAATTTCTTTTTAATCTTTAGTCAACTTTCACTCAATCATTTTAATAAACTTCAAAAACATAAATCATAATACCTAAAACGTTAATCAATTCAAAAACCTAAATCATAATACTAATTAATAACTAAAATATAAATTAATACTAAATTTAACTAAAACAAAAAAAAAAATTAGAAAATGATCATGTTACTAGAGAAGAAAGAAAGGAGAAAGAAGACGGGTGACTAGAGGTGGTTGCCAGTGATCGCCGAAACATCAACAACTGTTGTTGGAGGCAGAGGGAGCAATGATGGAAGCAGGGGCGGAGCCAGGTGGTAGGAAAGGGGAGTAATGGCCCGCCTAATTTTAATTTTTTACATGTAAATTTCAGTTTAGCTTCTCTTAAAATTTTATTTTAGTCTTATTTTATTGTATAAATATTTAGCCCCCTCTAATATTTTATCTAACTCTGCCCCTGGATGGAAGAATGCTGGTGGTGGCCGGCACTACGAGAATAGCTGGCAGAGGTGTTTGGTGGAGAGAGAGAGGGGGCCGTTGGAAGGGACTGTTGAGGGAGAGATGAGAGGGAGGTGAGGCAGTGAGAAGAGAGAGAGAGATTCGAAATGAGGGAGAAGAAGATTTGCAGTTCAAATTTAGGGCACAATTATCATCGAATTTACCAAAAGATTTATTCGACGGTAAAGTTTCACGATACTTCAAAATATAATATTTCACTAACCTAAATTATCGCTGAATTTATCCGCCTGTAAATTCGACAGTAATGCACACGTCAATTACTTTTTTTTTTTAAATATTATTAGCGAAATTACCGGCGAATTTATCATCGAAAAATAGAATTCGACGGTATTCTTTTTCTCGACGATTGTCAAATTTATTGGTAAATCTGACTATAAACTCAATACTAATATTTGACAATAAATCTATCATTAGTCAATGTTTTTTTTTTGTAATGTGAATCGAATAAAATTCTCTTTTCAAGTTAAAAGTTTCCAAGCACTCTAAGGGTAGGCATGTTAGAACATGCCAAATTTTATTTAAACCATCCTTCCAGGTTTTGAAAACTCTAGTGTGCAAGAAAACTTAGTGTTGAAAAGGTCCTATTGCCTTGGTCAGCGTTTGGTTTTTCGTTATCTCCTCACCCTTTGGCATTGCTGGTTCCTGCCTCTTTCTTCCTTCAACGTCAATTAGCTTTCAAGTCAGCATGGTTTATTATTATATTATAAGATTGACTTTTGAATGAAAATTTTTTCTTTTGCTTATTAATAACCACACCTTGTATTATTATGCATATTATTATTATTATTATTATTATTATTATTATTATTATTATTATTATTATTATTATTATAAAAACAATAATATCATCATCATATTATATTAAATTATATAGTCAATCATAAAAATAATACAATGTAAGATTGACTTTAATACCAAAAGAAAATAGTTTATTAATTAGGAAATTACAAACTATAAAATAAGGTGATATGGCGCTTCAAATAGGGAATATATTCTATAAGAATAGAATTTGTATTTGAGAACATGAGAATACAATTATAAATATTGGATTGATATAAATGACTAAATTTAAACTACTTTTTAAATTCAAATATATATTCATTAATCATGTTTAAGCAAGTCACCATATATATATTGACTAATCGTTTTCCCCTTTGTTTCCCGCCCACAGACGGCGTTAACTAGCTTAAACCACGGTTTGACCGGGGAGCCCAATTATTTTGAAGTCTGCAATCAAAATAAAATAATAGTAAGAAGAAGAAGAGGAATTCAAAGGTAAAAAGCACAGGATGATTCATAAAGCAACCATTCGTAAGTATTATTTTTCTGAAAGACACCGCGTGGCATGGGTGCTGACAATGACATTATGGGTGATGCTTCTCTCTATATATATTATCCAACAAAACAAATTGCTTTCCTCAACTCCACCTCCACTTACCTCCGCAGAAGAAGATGGCACTTGTAAACGAAATTATGGGTTCTTCATTGATAGAGCGGTCCTCACGATGGGTTGTCTCCTCCTCAACAAATTCAAAATCAAAACCAGTGTTTCAGTTCATAGAAATGAGAAAGGAAAACACAAGATCTGTGAGGTTGACGAAGGCTGCAAAGTTTCCTGCAGCAGTTGTCAGCGAGGATTTGGTTAATACGCTTTCCGCCTCCACCTCCGCCACCGCCCCCTTGCACGCAAAAAAAGAGAAACCAGTGCAGTTCAAGGTTAGAGCTGTAGTGACGGTGAGAAACAAAATCAAAGAGGATTTTCAAGAGACAGTTGTCAAGCATGTTGACGCCATCGCTGATAGCATGATAGGAAGATGTATTTTCCTGGAGCTCATCAGCACTGACATTGATCCAAGTAATTATTTGATTAATTAATTAATAGTTCGTTTTCTCTGCCTCTCTCATAATCATGATTAACATCCATGCTTGCCAATTCAGAGTACTTTAATTAGGAAAACAATTAATTAATTTCTGGGCTGTGTTGTGTTGTTTAGGAACGAAAGGTCCAAAGAAGAGCAAGGAAGCAGTGGTGAAGGACTGGTCGAAGAAATCGAATGTTAAAGCGGAGAGAGTTACTTACACTGCTGAATTCATTGTGGACTCCAATTTTGGGGATCCGGGTGCGATTACGGTGAGCAACAAACACCAGAGAGAGTTCTTCTTGGAAAGTATAACCATCGAGGGGTTCGCCTCTGGCCCACTTCATTTCCCTTGCAACTCATGGGTAAGGCCCACCACCAAGGATCATCCTGGAAAGAGGGTTTTCTTCTCTAACAAGGTACGATTATCCTTTTTCTTGATCCAGCTTCAAATGTTCATGTCAAAGTCAAACTCTTCAATATATACCAACTAGTTGAACTTGTTGGCCGCCAATTCTATTTAATATTCAAACCTTTCTAAACAAGCGAACTTATTTATATCTATCTACCTTGAGAAATGGTATTTCGTTCCTGGGTAACCAGCAATGAATATTGAGTATTAAATTAAATCAATTAAATAGATATTGACTATTGAGTAAAAATAAATT
>NC_029790.2:21111731-21112002 GCF_000816755.2 Arachis ipaensis | reverse complement strand
TTTGACTTCTATATATATAGATATAATAACTAAATGAAATTAATTATGTATAAAACTAAAGAAAGTTAAAAATAATAAAAATGAGCCACGGCGATGTTGACTTCAAAAGCACTATAGTAGCTTTTATGAGTATTGTATCACTGTCGATGGATGTTTGACTTTGAGGCTTCTCATATAATTAACGCCAAGGATAAATTATTACTTTTATTTATAAAGCTTAAACACTAAAAAAATATATTAATTCATGAACAAAATTAGTTTTATACTTCCA
>NC_029790.2:21109561-21111475 GCF_000816755.2 Arachis ipaensis | reverse complement strand
TATATATCACTTTTAAAAATTTTAAGAAAATAATTTAAACATTTTATTTAAAAATTAGAAAAAAAAAGTTTAGCACACCTAATCATATTTAATTATTTTTATGTTTCGAATGCCCTAAATTTTTGTATATTCAATATTTGTTGAATCAATTATCATGTACTGCTAATGCATTTTATCAAAGAAAGGAAAATTCTCATTTTTTTTCTTTGCTTTTTTTTCTTTTCTGAAAATTATATATATAATCTGTTATTGATTTTAATTTTACAGCCATACTTACCTAGAGATACACCCACTGGGCTTAGAGTAATGAGGGAGAAGGAGCTAAAAAACCTTAGAGGAGATGGCACAGGAGTTAGAAAATTATCCGACAGAATATATGATTTTGACACCTACAATGATTTAGGAAATCCAGATAGAGGAGCTGACCTCTCCAGACCAACTCTCGGTGGATCCCAAGAACATCCATACCCGAGACGCTGTCGTACTGGCCGCTCCCCAACTGATACCGGTAATAGCAGAATCATTCAATGTATTATTTATTGTTTAAGATTTTTGCGTCATAGAATATTAGAAATTGGTCCAACGAGAGAATCAAATTTTTCAATCGATAACAAACTAACAAAAGTTTTAAACACGATTCTTTTTAAGTAAACAATCAAAAAGGAAAGAGAAAGAGAGAAGAAGTAATTTTTAAAAAAAACGAAAATATTAAAATTAATTAAATATTAATCATAAAAAGTTAGCTATTAAATTTTTTTCACATATATAAATTGTTCAATTAAAATTTAGGATTTAACTAATTTGTACTCTAAGAACACATTTTTAAAATATAATAATAAAATTTTTTTAATATTTTTAATGTATTGAAAATATAAAAAAAATTAAATTATTACATTTTATAATAATTTTTATAAAATATTTTCTTTTATAATATGCTTAAGCTATGTTTTTAAGGCGCAAGTAGCAAAATTCTAAAATTTAATGTATGAAAATATCCAAAAATGACGGATACAGAAGTAGTGTTAAATTAGCATAGATAGATGTTGAATAAATTATATATAGATAACCTAATTTAATTTAAATTAAACTTTTAAAAAAGTATTATAAAAAAAATTAGAAAAAAATCCAAAATAGCCTGACAATTACCTCGAAAGACAACGAGACCATTGATAAAAAAAATCTAACCCGATCCTTTGACAATATTATTTTTTTTTGGCATTGAGGCTAATCAATCCCAAAAAAAATATCAAGTGCCAAATTGGATATTTTTTTTCTTGAGATCTCGTTATCCTTTCGAGATAATTGTCAGGGACAGATAGGTATTCACTCAAAAAATTATGATGAGTTTCAGCTGCGTAAGATCTAAGATGTATATATATTTGTATATATGTTGTGAATCTTTTTTGGTTGGATTGATTATATATATTGATTGTATGGTGCAGATATGCGTGCAGAGAGTCGTGTGGAGAAACCACATCCTATGTACGTACCAAGAGACGAACAATTCGAGGAGTCTAAGCAGAACACATTCTTTATCAAGAGGCTCAAAGCAGTGCTTCATAACTTGATCCCTCGCCTTAAGGCTAGCCTTTCTGTTAATAACCATGATTTCAACGATTTCTCAGACGTTGATGGCCTTTTCAGTGAAGGCTTGCTCATTAAGTCCCGCTTGAAAGACGACCAATCTTCTGTCTTAAACAAAATCCCACTCCCAGAATTGGTCACTAAGATACAAGAATCCAGCCAGGGACTTCTTAAGTTTGACATCCCCAAGATTATTTCCCGTAAGTATATATAATATCCCTTATTTCTTTGTCTTTTAATTTCCCTTTCGATTTGAATCTTAATTGGATATCTCAATACTTCATTTTAATTTTTCAAATTATCTATCCTAAAATTATTTGACATACTTTT
>NC_029790.2:21106261-21109382 GCF_000816755.2 Arachis ipaensis | reverse complement strand
ATTTAATCATGTTATATTTTTTTCTCATAATTAATCAATGATTAACAATATATACTTTAACGTGCATAGTGGACAAGTTTGCCTGGCTACGAGACGACGAATTTGCCCGCCAAGCAATAGCAGGAGTCAACCCTGTTAACATTGAGAGGCTTCAAGTTTTCCCACCCGTAAGCAAGCTTGACTCAAGAATATACGATATCCAAGAGTCTGCCCTTAAAGAAGAGCACATTTTAGGCCAACTTAATGGCATGACAGTACATCAGGTACCTGCCTTGGGATTACATGCTCTTCCATACGCACACACACACACGATTATTGATCTAAATTTATTTTTTTGAATTTTGCAGGCAATAGAGGAAAATAAATTGTTTATGCTAGATTACCATGATATCTACTTTCCTTTTCTGGAAGGGATCAACAGCGTTGACGGTAGAAAATGCTACGCTACGCGTACCCTATTTTTTCTGACACCCCTTGGGACTTTGAAGCCTATAGCTATAGAACTTAGCCTGCCTGGATCAAAACGAGTTGTTACCCCTCCTGTAGATGCAACTACCAACTGGATGTGGCAGCTTGCCAAGGCTCATGTTTGCGCCAATGATTCTGGCGCGCATCAACTTGTCAACCATTGGTAATTAACTAGCTAGAGCCATAGCCCCGTTAAATTCATCTTCAATTTCTAATAACCGATTCAGGGACTAATTTTTTTTATGCACCTAGCAGCAATTTTGAAAAAAAAAATTGCTAATTATGTTATGTATTTATAGGTTACGCACACATGCGTGCATGGAGCCTTTTATATTGGCTGCTCATAGGCAATTGAGTGAAATGCATCCTATTTTCAAGTTGTTGGATCCACACATGAGATACACATTGGAGATCAATGGCATAGCTAGGCAGGCCCTTATCCATGCCGATGGAGTCATCGAGTCTTGCTTCACTCCTGGACGCTACTGCATGGAGATCAGTTGTGCTGCTTACAAGAACTTGTGGCGCTTTGACACGGAGGGCCTCCCCGCCGATCTCCTCCGCAGAGGAATAGCAATACCAGACCCAACCCAACCAAATGGCCTAAAGCTATTAATACAAGACTACCCTTACGCAACGGACGGGCTTCTCATCTGGTCTGCTATAGAAAACTGGGTCCGCACTTACGTGAACCATTACTACCATGGCCACGATGGCCAGCTTGTTTGCAATGACAAAGAGCTACAAGCTTGGTACTCAGAGTCAATCAACGTGGGCCATGCTGATCTCAGCCATGAAAGCTGGTGGCCCCCACTGAACAACAACGAGGATCTCGTCTCCATCCTCACCACCCTCATCTGGACAGCATCCGCACAGCATGCAGCTCTTAACTTCGGGCAATACCCTTACGGTGGTTATGTGCCAAATCGTCCCCCGTTGATGCGAAAACTAATCCCGGAAGAGGGCGAGGCTGAATATAAGAATCTCATAGCAAACCCGCAAAAGTACTTCCTAAACTCTCTACCGAGCCTGCTGCAGGCCACAAAGTATATGGCTGTGGTGGACACACTCTCCACTCACTCCCCTGACGAGGAGTACCTGGGAGAGCGGCAGCAGCCCTCCATATGGTCGGGCGATGCGGAGATCGTGGAGGCATTCTACGCGTTCTCGGCAGAGATCAGAGACATAGAGAAGGAGATTGATAGAAGGAACTGTGATCCAACACTTAGGAACCGCTGCGGGGCTGGTGTCTTGCCTTATGAGTTGCTTGCACCTACCTCCCAACCTGGCGTTACATGTAGAGGAGTTCCTAATAGTGTCTCCACTTAAATCATAAATCATAACATTAATTAATTCAACAAATTATTAGTCATCATGCATGTTATTTCTCACCATCTCATTCTACGCTCCATATTTTGTATATATTTAGCGGTATATATCATTTTTTATTTAGTAAGGCAATAATTCAAATAAACTTGTATTAAATTATGGGTCACACTACTGTAAAGATGTAAGGTACAGAGATTTTTTCTGAAATTTTTATCTATGGACACGTGTCTTTATTGTCTCTTGTAGTAATCAGCATGTGACCATGGCTGTAGAAAAATTAAAAGAGATTAAACAAAAATATATGTAATAAGTATTATTATAAATATTTTATAAAATTATAATTAAAATCAAAGTTTAATTATTTTTAATATTAAAAATAATTAGTATTTATTTTAACTGATTTGGATTGATTGAGTGATCATCTCACTCGTCTACCTAATTAAGTATTAGAATTTCGAATCCCGTCTTGTGTATGTAACAACTCATTGGCTAGTGGCAGACCCTTAATAAATGGAGTTTCAATCCGTGGATAATTAGTTCTCGATCTGCCGAGTTGGAAAATACAGTAAAAAAAAATAGTATTTGTCTTGAAAGTAGAACAATTCTAATTGATGATAGCAATACTTATGGAGATTTGCCTTTGTTAAAATTTAACTGTGACAATTTTATTTATTGGTATCATATTTATTGAGGAAGTCAAACAATATGATCAACGTTATTACGGATTAAAATTTTATATTTTATTACATGATTTTCAAGCTTCTAAACTTATAAACTTATGTCATTACAAAAACTATTAGATTGATTAATATTTTTTGGCAATATTACCAAAACACTGTAGTTGAATATATTAATTTGTGTAAAAAGAAACTATAATAACTTTTGATATTCAATATATAATTTATTCTATTGAAAAATGAATTATTATTCCTAAATTGGAATATATGTTTTTCTCCATTTTTAAATTATTTTATTTGATAATAATTACCATTAAAAAAAATGAATGACTATACTATTTTATAATATAATGTATAAAATAATTTTTTATTTTAAAATTAATTCTAGTTAGTGAAAAAAATTCAAAATATTTTCTTACAGGGATTTAAATTTAAATTTAAATTTAGAATTGATTAACAACTTACCTTTTTTAAAATTTTAATAACAAAAACAAAATTAGTTAGCTGCAAAATATTCAGCATTTAATAATTTCAATCATTTAAATTTTAATTACCAAAAATTGAGTTAGAAATTAATTATAACTTAATAATTGATAATATATATATATATATATATATATATATATATATATATATATATATATATA
>NC_029790.2:21103752-21106066 GCF_000816755.2 Arachis ipaensis | reverse complement strand
TACCATAAAACTGAATTTAATGTCTATTTAAAATAATTACTGACCTTCTATTCTTCTAATTATTAATAATTTAAACATAATAATACACTATAACTTATTTTTTTATTTATTTTAAGTAATTACTAACATTTTATTTTTTTAATTATATTCTTGTCTTTTTTATCATACATGCTTTCGAATGGCAAAATTACAAACATTTTTTTAAAATGCTCAAATGCGTTATTACTTTCCATTAATGGCAAAATTACTCGGAGATTCAACGGGATGAACGCATATTGGATCAGATTGGATATAGCCAAAATTTCGATCCGATCTGCACTAAAATCATTGGATCCAATATCCACAGTTTTTAAGTTTGGATTCGCTCTGATCCGTACATTTGCGGATTGGGTCAGATCAGATATATTCGCAAAACACAAAAATATTTTTAAAAGTTTATTTTTATTGAAAAACCTATTATTCACTTATTGACTTGAGCATTGGAGTGTTTTTTACAGATATTCACTCCCTTATTTTTTTAATACCGACATATAATTCATCTCGATGAAAAAGCTTGCAGAAACTTATCGACAAACGAGCTATATAACCACCAACCTTCACAAAAATAATAATAATAATAACTCTAAACTTAAACCCAAATCTTATACTCTTAAATCTTAAACAATATAAGTTAAAGCTTACCCCCTAATGTGCAATAGCTTTTTTCTGTTTATCAAAAAGCAAAAAAAAATTACATTTTCAAAAAACCAAGATGACCCTCATTTTTTTGTTTAATGAAATTAAGTTCTTAGATAAAAAGAATTAGTAAAAATTATTTTTAGCATAATTATTAAATTCAGTTTGATTTTGTTAGTCGAATTGGTAAATTCAGTTTGACTTAGTTGATTGAATTAAACATTTGGTCATCAATCCATATTGGTCGTTAAAAATAATAACAAGAGGTCGGGTTCGACACAGGCTCCACTATAAGGAAGTCGGGAACGAGGGTTAGCTAGCAGATAACACTTATTTGAATAAGTAATTGCCCCTAAAATCTCTCAACCCACTTCCAAGAGTCAAACCTCAACTTCCCTAAGATAAAGGGACGGTTATCCTCCTTAAAAGGCGGAACTACTCCAACGGTGGTTATGGGTTCACCACTATAACTTGTTGAAAATAACTTAGTGTAAGTTGATTCAATTGGCACAAGTATTAGTGAACACATCTATTTTAAATTTTAGTTTCACACTTTTGACTATTTTATATTTTTTATCTATGCAATACCGATTTTATCGGTTTAACTAATAATTAATCAGTTAAACCAAATAAATAGTGAACTAGTAATTTTATCGGTTCGATTCTTACAACTATGATTCAACTCATTCTACTGATCGGTTTATCAGATTATGGTTTATGGTTGACTGACTTCGGAATACAAATTTCAATTTACAGATTCGGATTCAACATTCACATCTCATCCTCCATGGTTCAAGGTTTAGGGTTCACGATTCAACGTACATTATTACGATGTCCTTTTACTAAAAGAGATAAATACATCAACTGCGATTTATGATTCCGAGTATAATTTTTACGAAATTTGGTTCTCTGGCTCCCAGACCATGGTTCACCGTTTTCACGGTTGCGAATTTCTGGGTTCGGCTTGCGGGGTTCAGGTTCTAGAATTAATCTTGCTGTGTACTGTTCCAAAAAGGAATAACCAAATCAATTGACTTTTTACGGTTCAGGATTTGACTTTTAGAAATTTGTCTATATCGTTTCGTCTCTCAAGGGTATACAAATTGTGTTTTGTAGATTAGGGTTACGATTTTCGTTCTTTGGGTCTTCCAAGTTTGGAGTTCAAGGCTCATGGTTTATATGTTTCGTTATCATATTTATTATTTATTAAATAATTCGATATTTACTCTAATCAAATCAAATAATTAATATAATTAAATAAATTAATTAATTTGATATAATTAATTATAATAAATGGTAAAATTTGAATGTCTAATCAAATTAATTAATTGATATAATTAATTAATTATAATTGATTTGCTTTAACGAATCAAATGAAATAAATCAGGAAACACCTTAAGAGCATGTCGCATTAGTTCTGTTATTAAGTGCAAAAATCTTATTTTTATATAATAGAATAGATAAATAATAAAGATATTTTTTTAAATTAGTATAATTGTGTATTATTCATTAAATATTAATTGTAATATTGTAATATAATTATAATAAAAATATTTTTTTAAAATAAATTTATTTAGAGAAATATAAATTGGTTATTAATAACCGGTGCCATTATCATATAATTATCATATTATTATTA
>NC_029790.2:21097665-21102310 GCF_000816755.2 Arachis ipaensis | reverse complement strand
TATATTTTTTTTAAATTAGTATAATTGTGTATTATTCATTAAATATTAATTATAATATTGTAATATAATTATAATAAAGATATTTTTTTAAAATAAATTTATTTAGAGAAATATAAATTGGTTATTAATAACCGGTGCCATTATCATATAATTATCATATTATTATTATTATTATTATTATTATTATTATTATTATTATTATTATTAGTTGATTACTTTTTTGTTCTCGGGCCCATTCATTGCAAAGGCAAAGGCATGCAATGATCCAACTATCTATTTGGATATTGTCCAAAAAAACAAATTAAAACCAAACAGAGCCATCCACCATTCCAGCGTAGGAAGCTCGGCTCTGTAGTGGGTTAGCTTTCTCTGCACAATTCTACGCTGCTCCCACTATCATGGCTCATGGACACGTGTTGTTATTATCTTCTTCTAATGGGAATATCTGTAAATCTTTATACACTTGCATCTGTACATTATAATTATCCTTAAATTATTGGTATCATATTACACCACTGATTATGAATTTTTTTTTCTCCCTCAGTTATCTCTATTTTATAAGCATAGACTTTCTTCAACTTCCTGTTCATACCTCTTTTCATCAATCGTTTCTAAAATTTTTTTCCCCACTCAAACACTAAAAAATCACTTGAAATATATTAAATCATTATTTTAAAGAATTTTATGTTAATTTAGCTTTTTACGGCATAAAATATCTAATTTAATTATTTTGGAGTGGTACCTCCGAGAATTGAGTTTTTTGGATGGTTTGTGTTTGTGGGTAGAGTTAATTCCAATGAGAGGTTAAGTAGGCTAGGCATTATTCTGCCAACTGATAACATCTGTGTACTTTGTAACAAGGAGGTAGAATCGGTCAAGCATTTATTTCTTCTCTGTGAACTAACATCGCAGGTGTGGTGCGGTTGGTTGCGGTCCTTTGATGAAGTTTGGGCTATTCCTGATACCATAAGAAAACCTGATACCACAAGAAAACTGTTTGAGAGTTAGACTGGTTGGCATAAGCAAAAACAAGAGTAGAAGAGGTAGCTGACTGGGTTCTTTGCAGTGATTTGGAACATTTGGGTGGAATGTAACGCTAGGATCTTCAATAATAAGGAAGTAGTGTTCTTTTTGGTTGTTGATGACAATACCGGCATTGACAGGAATGTTATGCATTTCCATGTAGTACTTGTTGTTTGGCTTATTTGCTCTACTTTACAGTGTCGAGCTTCTTTGTTTCAAAAAAAATTAAATTGATGGTTAATTAACAAGGATTATTAAGAAAAGGGGAAAAAGGCTCACAACCAATTATTTTTAGGTAAAAATTTAGGTGAAGTCGACTTTACGTGAATTTAATACCTGACAGTCGTTAAATGATTTAACTGATTTGACTAAATTTTCATCTAACAGCTCTCAGGTATCAACTTCACGTGAAGTCGACTGTACCTTATTTTTATGCACAATTTACAACGACAAATTGAATTTCATAAAGAAGTCGTTCACTAAAGTATTAATTTGGGTGAAAATTTAGGTGCAATTTATAGGCAATAATTTGAGTATAGATAATAATTTTATTCTATTTTTTGAAAATATTTTTATTAAAAAATATTTTTAAAATATTTAATTAATCATATTTTTATTTTTATTGAATATAAAAGTAAAAATACTCAAATCAATCAATTAATTTTTTATATTTTTAATAATTTTTTTTAAATTATAATTTTAACATGTGTCGTAAAACACAAGATAGCAAAATTCATATTAAAAACTTTACTTTGTAATAATTTTTGCTTTAAAATTTTCTCCAATTAAACACCTTATAAATAGCTCAACTAGTTTCTTTGGACACTTGTTATTATTGTCAGGAACACTTGTTATAGTTTAAGCAATAACTTGTTCACGCTAAAACACTAGAATATTCTAAACACAAACATTTGGAAACCTCGGGCCAACAAGAAAATTACAAAGCATGGTCTAGTCATCTACTATCAAATGAAAGTGTGTAACAAATTTCAAAGCAGAGAAATTAATTGCATGCAAACAAAAAAGAAATAGGGAATATAGGGAATATAGTAAAATATAAACGTAAAAGTCTTATATAATTAAATATATGTGTAAAATTTTATATTTAATGTATATCAAAATTAAATTATAAAAAAAACAAATGAAAAAGAGAAATGTTGTTCATTTGATCCAGAGGTGGTATTTTCAATTGTTGAAAATTTATGTACAATTGACTTCACGTGTGAAGTTATAGCTGAGAATCGTTAGATAAAAATTTAGTCAAATCAGTTAAATTATCTAAGAACTTCACATGAAATTAACTGTGAGTTTCCTCTCCAGATGGAGACATACGTGGTTGCTAATAAAGGGCAAAGCAGTCATGCAGCCACACCATACACATACAGCACAAATTCAAACTAACACCTCCTCAGCTTGGCCACCAAATTCCTAATAATATTGTAGAATTATACCTCCATAAATACAGCACCTATAAGCTGGTCCCCGATGCTTCAAACCTCTTCATTCCAAATTCCAAATTCCAATTATGGCCAATTCTCTAAGACTTGCCTTTCTTGTTCTTTTCCAGAGCTCGTTGGCTCTGTCTTTAGCTCACCGTTACCCAACCAAGTGCAGCTTTGACAAACTAGTCGCACTCGAACCCACCAAACGGGTTGAGTCTGAGGGTGGTTTTACTGAGTACTGGGACTCCAAGAATGACCAGTTTCAGTGTGTTGGAGTTTCAGCCCTTCGCTACTCAATCAAACCCAAAGGGCTCTTGTTGCCTCACTACATCAACGCTCCAAGACTTCAATATGTACTTCAAGGCACGTATATGCATGTTAAGCCATTACAATCATATATATAGTATCATACGCTTCAATTTGTTCTTTCTAATTAATTAATCATCTGATCTATCTTAGTTTCCATCATTGCATGCATGCAGGAACAGGAATTTTGGAAACGGTGGTTCCAGGATGCCCTGAAACTTTCCGAGAGCAAACACGGCACGGAGACCAGCATCAGAAAATCCATGCCACGAGGGAGGGAGATGTTATCGTAGTTCCAACTGGTTCTGCGCAATGGATTTATAACAGTGGTGAAACTGATATGGTTATATTTTCAGTCATAGACTCTGCCAATGAAGATAACCAGCTGGACCTGAAAGTCAGAGTAATAAGCTAATTCGTTAATCATTATTACCATTTCATATTGTTATTATTATTATTGTCGAATGTGTGTATATTATACTTAAGTATAGATAAAATTATTGCAGAAGTTTTTTCTAGGTGGGAAACCGCAAGAAGAGAAGGGAGAGGAAGGCAACATGTTCAGTGGATTGGAATTGAAGACAGTGGCGGAGTCGTTGGATATTGATATGGGGATAGCAGGAAAAGTGCAAGGAGTGGACGATCCAAGAGGTTCGATGATCATTGTGGAAGATGAGCTGGAGACTTTAAGCCCCGCGGTGGAAGAGAGTGGTAATGGTAACGGCCTGGACGAAACAGTGTGTACTCTGAGACTTGTTCATCAGCTAGCTGAGTCCACAGATGCTGATAAATACAACCCACGCGCTGGATTCTTGACTGCTCTCAACACCCCTAACCTTCCCGTCCTTCAATATGTCCAACTTGGCGTTGATCGAGGTGTTCTCTACAAGGTATATACATTATTGAAAATAAATAAGTTTTAATTTCTGACAGTAACAATGAATTATTGACGAGATGAATGTGCATGCAGAATGCTGTGATGGCGCCACACTACAATTTGAACTGTCACGCTGTGATTTACGGAACAGAGGGTAGGGGATGGATCGAGGTGGTGGGAGAAAATGGAAGAAAGGTGTACGAGGGAGAGGTGAGGGAGGGGCAGATACTGATCGTGCCGCAGCAGTTTGTGGTGGCGAAGAAGGCTGCAGAAGGCAGCGATGAAGGGTTTGGTTGGATAGCGGTAAAGACGAGTGATAACCCAATGATAAGCCCTCTTGCTGGAAAGCTTTCACTAATCCGGGCAATGCCTCTCCCTGTGCTCATGAACTCCTTTCGCTTGACCGCAGAAGAAGCTATCAGCTTGAAGAAGAGAGGGGAGCTAACTCTCTTTAGCCCTGACCCTGCCCAGACTCAAATATAATAATTAAGTTGCAGACATTCTGGGCCACTGTCTCTATCTATCTATGTATGGAATAAATCACTCCTCTTCTCTTCTAGTCCAGTGCTGGAACTAAATGAAAGAGCCAATCAAATGCTAAAAGAAAAAGGGCACCACTACCTTTACAAGTTAAGTGATTAAGGTTTATATAACAAAAATCTAGAAAACTAATTTTTAGGTAGTTACCATTAACTAATTTTAGGATTTAGATTTATAAATTAAAATTTAAAATTAAATATTTATGATTTAATGATTAAAATTTAAAATAAATAAAATAATGTTTAAAAAATTGATTACTTAACCTTATTCTAAAATGAATTCATAAATTTTTCCGGTGAAATAAATTTAGATTATATATGGTATGCAAGTGAGTGTGTCATGTATATCATGTATATAAATATAGGATTAGATTTATATTACAACAAGAAGGATATGATTTATAATAAAACTGAACGAGTACCTAAAAAATATATAAAGATAACGAATGTTGTGTTAT
>NC_029790.2:21072246-21097657 GCF_000816755.2 Arachis ipaensis | reverse complement strand
AGTCGAATTTATATATTTTGTTAGCTTAAATTTATGAGTTGGTATGAGACTTTTTCTTGAATAAATTTAAAGAGTAGTTTAATAATCTATATGATGAAAAGAAAGAAGAGAAAAAAGGAGATTTTTTTAGTGATTTTCTTTCTACCAGAAAATAATATCATAAATTCGTAAAAATTATATGTACAATATAAAGTTAATATTTAGATTAATTTTTAAAGTTACACTTGTATCTCAATTTAGTTTTTTAATTTAATATTTGTGATTCACGTTAATCTTAAATTCTGCTTTTGTCATAATAAAACCAATATGAAATAGACAGATTATTATCACACTGAATTCTCTAATTATTATCTAATATGATAATTGAAAGTTTTTATTTTAACTTTTTTTTAAAAAGCCTTTAAAACACTTAAATGAGATTAGTTTTAGGATTTAAAAGTCTTCATATAAAAAAAATTAAGGTAAATCCTGCGTAACAGCCGTTAGCACGCCGCTAACATTTTCACCAGCACACCAAATAAAATAATTGAAATTTTAAAAATTAGATTAAAATATAAATATAATCTATTAAAATTACTTTTTTAATATTCACCTAGTTCAGAAACTAAAATTACAAACAACAATAGTGTCAAAAAAATAGCCCGCAATGAGAGATAAAAAAAAGGGTAAAGAATATTTTTTATCACTGAAGTTTGGCAAAAGTTTTAAAAATATCCCTAGATTTTATTTTGTTTCAATTTTGTCCCAAAAGTTTTCGATTTGCATCAAATATACCCTCAACGACTAAATTTTCAAAAAATTTAAGACTAATCTAACAATAATACATGAAAATTATGCTTGATTTGCTTGTGTTGAGGATTGTTCTTATAATATTATTGTTGAATTAATCTTAAATTTTTTAAAAAATTAGCTGTTAAGGATATATTTGATGCAAATCGAAAACTTTTGTGATAAAATTGAAACAAAATAAAACTTAGGAATATTTTTAAAACTTTTGTCAAACTTCAGAGACAAAAAATATACTTTACCCTATTATATTCAAAATATATCTATCATATATATACCGTAACTCAACAAAATATTCCGTACCTGATAGGTTATGTCGTTGTGGTTCAATAGTTAAGACATGTCAAGGGTATACCTATCAAGTTCTTCTCCTCTGCAATTACAAAAAGGCCTATCTATAAAATAAGTTAAATTACTTTACACAAACTTTAATATTCAGAAAGGTCACATGAGTTTTTTTTAATCCTCGTAATATTTTATAGTGATTTTTAATTTTAGTTGTTGTAAAAAAAAGTTAAAACAAATAAAATAAAATAAAAAAAAATATTTGTGTATACTCACGTCTAACTTGTTTATTTCCGTTAATAATTAACAAAAGGCCGGCTGACATATTATATTAAAATAAATTTTAGAAAACCAACAGTTTCAATAAAAAAAATTAATTGGTATTAATTTAAACTAAAATATTATATCCACACCAAAATTGAACTACTATATATTTTTTATAAATACATATACTAATTAATTTGTTTTTTTTAATACGTACTAGTTAATTTTGGTGGAGAGCTTACGTACTTGTTTGTTTTATTAGTTTTTGACTTGTTTGTGATGGGAGGCTTGGCAGTTGGCACTGGGCAGCAGCCAAAGCAGCAGTGTATCACCAACATAATGTCAACGATGGACTAATGGACAGGTTGTAATTTCGAATATGTCCCTTGATTCGGAGACCTCGACTGCCGCCACGTCCGGCAGAGATTGGTTCTTCCCGTCACCGTCGTTCTTTCGCTCTTCTTCTTCGCAATACGGCCGTCGATTCTACTCAAACCCAAAGCCTTCCTCCTCTCATCCGATCTCTAATCGGCCCCCGGCAGCGTCAGCCTCAGGCATCCGTCATCGCCGGAGAGTCAAATTCGCTCGGAATCCGACTCCCGCCCCCACTCTCGCTCCCACTCAGGAGCTACCACAGATATCCGATGCCAAAAATGCTTCCAAACACAACCTCTCTTTCCTTTCTCAATTTCGTTGCCACTTCGCACTCGCGGTAAGTAGCTGCTCAACCTTCTCTTTATCCATTCATCTATCTATCTATGTGTTTCGTTTGTTATAACTTCAACAATCGCGTGGTGTGGGAGCAGACGTTGACAATTGCTGCTTTATTGTTGCTGCTACTCAGAAATATGCATCTTCAGAGCCAAGTCAAAAAGCTGCAGGCAATTCTTGTTCTCTATAATGCTACATATATGCTCATTCTTTTCTGCTTAATCAAACTTTTATCCTTAATCATCTTCATTTACTTTTTTTTCTTTCGTAGGGTGAGATTCTCAACCTCAACCTCAGGTTACGTGCATTCCATGAGTTGGACTCCATGAACATTACGAGTTCCACATTACTGGGCGATCATTTTTCAAGTGAAAACTTGAGAAGAAATCTATCTCTCTTTTTCTCTTTTACACTTCTATTCATCCCCATTTTTATTTTCAAGTATATAGACTACGTATCAAAATCAAGATTTTCTGACAATATATCAGAACAAGTTTCACTAAACAAGCAAATAGCATACCGAGTTGATGTATTTTTATCAGTTCATCCTTATGCTAAGCCACTTGTGCTGTTAGTTGCAACATTACTGCTAATTTTACTAGGAGGATTGGCCCTTTTTGGGGTAACTACTGAGGATCTCGCTCACTGTCTTTGGCTATCTTGGACCTATGTTGCTGATTCTGGCAATCATGCTAGCTCCCAAGGATCTGGTCCGAGGTTAGTTGCGGTTTCAATTAGTTTTGGTGGGATGCTTATATTTGCAATGATGCTTGGACTTGTCTCTGATGCCATTTCTGAGAAGTTCGACTCACTGAGGAAAGGAAAAAGTGAGGTAGTTGAGCAAAATCATACTTTGATTCTTGGCTGGAGTGATAAATTGGTAAGATTCTGGAGTTAATTTCTACCGGATTTCATTGTAGTAATGAATTATTCGTTAAAAACAAAACAATTCAAACATATATATGTCAGCTGTTTATTTATTTATTTACTTTTATCAAGATTTTGTGCATCTCCGTTTGGATATTTTAATTTCTCATGTATCTGAACCACAATAATATGATTGGGTGTGCAGGGTTCATTACTAAATCAACTTGCCATAGCCAATGAGAGCCTGGGTGGAGGAACTGTTGTAGTGATGGCTGAGCGAGACAAAGAAGAAATGGAGCTTGACATTGCAAAAATGGAGTTTGATTTCAAAGGAACATCCGTCATATGCAGAACTGGGAGCCCACTGATTCTGGCTGATCTTAAAAAGGTATATGATTCTTCTTTATATTTTCATTTGGAATTGTTATTTCCTGTTGGTCTAGTTTGATATATGAATTCTAACATTTACCAACATATTAAGAGTGTAAACCAACCTCAAGTATCCATGTTGATCCATGTCTCACCAATTTCTGTTGAGGTCTGGCCAAGGAATTATTAAGGAAAGGGAATACCTTTCTTTAAGATGGCTATTTGTCTTAGTTTTACATGTTTTAGATAATTAAATGAGTTCATTGTTTCTTTTAGGTCTCTTTTCCCGCTTGAGCTCACACTATGTGATCTACAGGTATCTGTTTCAAAGGCGCGTGCAATAATTGTCCTTGCTGAAGATGGGAATGCTGATCAGGTCAGATTGAGTGAAATCCACTACAGGTATTAATAAGAAGGGACAACCATTAACTTGCTTTTAATCTGGTGCAGAGTGATGCACGTGCTTTGAGAACAGTCTTAAGCTTAACTGGAGTCAAAGAACGATTAAGAGGGCACATAGTGGTCGAATTGAGTGACCTGGACAATGAGGTCCTTGTTAAACTTGTTGGGGGTGATCTTGTTGAAACTGTTGTAGCTCATGATGTCATTGGCCGCTTGATGATTCAATGTGCCCGGCAGCCTGGTCTTGCACAGGTCATAGTCTACTACTTTTCATGATAAAATTTTAGTTATATGATGCATAAGGTTAATCTAGTTTGTTTTTTGCTTACTTTTTTTGTTAAAATCTTTTTAATAGAAAAAAAAAATTGTTTGCAAGCCTATGATTAGTTTATAGACCTGATTGGAAAAACTATTATGAGAAAATTGAATGTGTGTTATATGATGTTTAAAATTGTATAAATGATCTACAATATATCGTACTGCAATTATCACCCACTAATTGGTAGATACTAATTTGCTTAAACTGTTACAAGTCACATCTTATCGTATACGATAAATATGAACATATTGAGCCTATTTGGTTGAGCTTTGCCTTTTATGAAAAATACTAATTCAAAATCGGAAGTAGAAGTATTTTCTATAATAAGTAAGAGTTGTTAAATTCTTTGGATGTAAATAACATAGAAGTACCTTTTTTTTCTTTCAAAAAGTTACAATTAAGTATAGGGAGAGAATGAATATGCAAACTACATTGTGGTTGATAGTTTACATTTACAAATTACAATGTATCATGTATCATTTATATTATTTTAGGCTTCTTCGCTATATTGAGATTTTTTTTATAGGATGATGTTGTTTTTATGACTTCCGTATGGTATGTTCTCTTAGTTTCCATTACAGATCAGTTTGTGATGATATTATGACTCTATCCCTTTTATGATATCTCCTCTATAATAAAGTTTAACCTGCTAGTAAGTGAAATGCAAACTTGTGGGCTTTCATTGTCAGATATGGGAAGATATACTTGGATTTGAAAATTGTGAGTTCTACATCAAAAGATGGCCACAGTTGGATGGAATGCAATTTGAAGATGTATTAATCAGCTTTCCTGCTGCAATTCCTTGTGGGATCAAAGCTGCAACATATGGTGGTAAAATTATTTTGAATCCAGATGACTCCTATGTTTTACAAGAAGGGGACGAAGTTCTGGTTATTGCAGAGGATGATGATACTTATGCCCCAGCGTCCTTGCCTATGGTGCTTTGTGAACTCTTAAGCATGACAGAACTGATAATATAAAAAATGGAATTCATTTTTTTGTTTTGTTTGTTAAGGTCTAATAATGAGCATTTCACAGACTGCTCAAAGAATAGTCCTAGCCCAAGAAGTCAATAATATTATATTTTGCAGATGGATGAGAACACCAAATGATATGGTTCCTTAACTCCATTCCTTGTTGATATCAGGTTTGGAAGGGAAGCTTACCGAAGGACTTTGTTTATCCAAAGTCTCCTGAAAGAATACTTTTTTGCGGTTGGAGGCGTGATATGGAGGACATGATCATGGTAATTCTATTTTTGGTTTAGGAACCTTTTCAAACTCATCACTTGGTTGTGACGAATTGAACTATTTTTGTGAGATTACTGTTACATGTTGATTGCTGACAGAGAATTTAGTGTTAAAATGGGTCAATCATCTTGCTGAATAGGTTTCTTGCGAAACTGCATACTTGAATGCCCTTAAAACTGACATTGATTTACATGATTCCAACATTAAAGGATGTGCCATGTTTGTCATCAATCATACCATGTTTTTATTTGTTTGAATTAATGTTCTTATTATGTTAGTAGTCTTATGTTAATAATCTATTCAGCTAGGCTTGTACAGTTTCACTACACTAGTACTTGATCCAGATTAATAAGTGCCGCTTGTCTGTATCTAAGATTTTAATATAAACATCTCTACGTATTATTTTTTATGAGCTATTATACTTTCTTATTTTGGTTGTCCAAATTCTCTCTGTTCCTTCTAGGTTTTGGATGCATCTCTAGCACATGGTTCAGAGCTCTGGATGTTCAATGATGTTCCTGAAAAAGAGAGGGAAAAGAAACTAACTGAGGGCAGCCTTGACATAAATCGGTTGGAAAATATATCTCTGGTTAATCGTGAGGGGAATGCTGTGATACGTCGTCACTTAGAAAGTCTTCCATTGGAATCATTTGATTCTGTATGTGACATTTATGAAATTCCTTTTTAGGCATTATTACTACATGTTATCCAGTAGAGATAATTATGGTAGTAGCATGTAGCTAGTGCAAGTAGGGTTAAAGTTATGCTATCATATATGGTGTTAGTTTTTAAATTGTGTCTATATAATTATGCCAATGCTATTTAATTATGTTGGCAACTTATTTTAGTTTCTGGCATTTGTAGATATTAATTTTGGCTGATGAATCTGTAGAAGATTCAGCAATTCAAGCTGACTCCAGATCTCTTGCCACGCTACTTTTAATCCGCGACATACAAGTGAGTATAGAGTATGGAGCTTTTTGCTACTCAACAAGCATTCTTGTCCTTAAACTGTAGACATAATGCACAGAGCTGTTAAGCTAAAGCAATAATAACATCTAAACATATTAATATGTAGGATTACATGATCGGATATTTTGGCAGAATTCCATTATTTGTTCTATATGGTTTTGTCTTGTGGCAATGCTGCCCACGATGTCAGATATCAAACTCCCATGATGCAGCATGTAGTCCACATTGTCCCATTAAATTGCTTTTAGTTCAGTATATTTATAATTGGATCATCATGTGTGGCTTCCTTTTTTTAAGTGTTACAACCATTATTGCTCAAGTTCTTTGGTTTGTATTCTAAGTCTAATTGGTTGAAAGAATTATAATTTTCTTCTTACTAAATTCAGAGGCTTTAGGATTCATCTACAAGGTAAAATTTCATGGTAGATGGTAATGTTAAGTTTTTTCTATTCTCTAGTGTCTTAGGCTAAAAAGTAATACTAGAATTTTCTGGGGAACTCCTCTGTCTTAGACTAATACTAGAATATTTAGTTATCTTTTCTTTAATGTTTTGTATCTAAAAAGTATGTATGTTTTGAGTTCAGGCTAGACGTCTTCCTTATGAAGCTATGGCCAGTCAAGCTCATGGAGGAAGCTTCTCAAAAGGCTCATGGATTGGGGAAATGAAGCAGGCTTCGGATAAAACAGTTATAATAAGCGAAATTTTGGATCCTAGGACAAAAAATTTGTTATCTATGTCAAAGATTAGTGATTACGTTTTATCAAATGAACTTGTCAGCATGGCTTTAGCCATGGTTGCAGAAGATCGGCAAATAAATGATGTATTGGAAGAGCTCTTTGCAGAGGAGGTACTGTTCTTATAGCAAGAACTGATAAACTAGTTATTTGATATTAGAGGAGCAAAAAGAGCAAGTTTTTTTAATTAATTAATTGTAAATGCGATATTATAATTTTTTGTTTTTAAATTACTTCAGTCTTTGATAGTTTAATCATTTCTTTTCTGGATCTTTATCAGGGAAATGAGATGCACATAAGGCAAGCAGATCTCTACCTCCGTGATGGTGAGGAATTAAGTTTTTATGAAATAATGTTACGAGCTCGGCAGAGAAGAGAGATAGTGATAGGGTACCGTTCAGTGAATGCAGAAAGGGCTGTTATTAACCCCCCAGCGAAAACTGAAAGACGAAAGTGGTCATTGAAGGATGTCTTTGTGGTCATTACTGAAAAGGAATGAGTTATTTGTCATTTGTGGGCAAGGCAAACGTGTATGTTATCCACACTGTTGATCTTGGAATTCTAAAGTGCTCTTGAATGCTCTGGAAAATGAAAAGAATCGCTTATTTGAAAAATGCTGATATATACTATACCAGTTCTGAAGTCTTGTGGAAAACACTTGTTTGCCCGAATAGTTGGTGCTTTTTGGTGCATTTTCATATGCCCGACTAAATTCTCTTGTAATGTCTTTATTTATTCATTTATTTTTATTTCAGATACTTCATCTAATGTGTTTTAAGTAGTCGTCTTGGTATTACTTCTAGGAGAACATTGTGGCTTTCTGAAATTGTTTGGAAGCCGTATATTTTGGTAATATGAAGGTAAGGTATCCTTTTTAGTTTTTATTAGTAGTTTCGCATTGCAATGGATTGCTTGAACCAATGCAAAAGTTTAGTTATCCAGTAGCATACTTTTTATACAATCTTCATAAAGATGATTGTTTTACTATTTATGGAGTTCTTGTGTGAAGTAAAACGGAAAAAAAATAAACAGTATACGTATTATTTAAAAGAACAGTGTGAAAATTTGTAACTATGGATTTTGTTATCCTACACTCATCATGAGAATTAGGAAGGCAAACATCTTCCATATTTTTACCCAACTTATCTTCAAATATGTAACCAAAATATTTTAAATTATTTACTAAGTTTATAGGCATACTTAAGATTATTGAGATAAAAACGTGGTATGGGTGAAAAATTGTTCTTCAATGCTGGAATCTATTAAAAAGAATATATATAATTAAAACTTTACAATTTTTACCAACTTCATAGGGACGGTTAAAATTAAATATTATTTGAGATAAAAATTAAAATTTATTCTAAATACAACCTACTATCTAAAAGGTCTAAATTTTTTTAGATGTAACCTATGGTCTAAAAAATCTAATTTCCACTCTTTGGACTCTTTTAAGGCCCACATATTTTTGGATCAGTTCCGTGCAGCTTGATACCGTCTTAATAGCTTTTCGAATTCATCCTCAAATTTATAACTACCCTCAAAGATTTAAGATCTAATAATTATCCAGCTAGTGCTATATAAAGAGGAGCATTCAACTCTTTCAGATATGGAATCCATCCTACTAACCTTGCATCTAAGATACCCACTAACTTGAGCGTTAGAGTATCTTTACAAGTCACTACCCCCTCTTTTTGTTGACGTTGCTTGGCAGCCATCTGTGGACCGAGAAACCAAATTGATGGTTATCAGTGGCTAAGAGAAGGGGGGTTGAATCTTAGCCCCCTTTTTACTTGATAATGCTTGCTGACTTTTGAAACCAATCTTGGAAACCTTTTGTCTTTTTATCTCATGATTAGCCACGAGACTTTTTCTTTTGTCTCGTCCCCAGCCACGAGACTTTTCTTTTTGTCTTGTCACTTGACACGAGATATTTTTGATTTTTGCTCCTGTGTAGTAGAAACAGAAATGGAGTAGAGAAGAGAGAAAATTGCACCCAGATATATCCTGGTTCAGCTGCTAAGTGCAGTGCAGCCTACATCCAGTCTCAATCACAAACATGATGGAATTTCACTATAATCTTCCTGATTACAGACTGTAAAGTGCTAACCCAACTTACAAGGGGATTCCCACAGAATCATGAAACACAACACAGATGTACAAAGGAACTCTAAGGACATCTATGGCTTTTTCTCTTAATTTTGTACTCTCTGCCTCTTTCCACTCTATGGCTTTTTCATTACAAACCTCACTGTTTACCTTTTTCCATGAGACTCAAGACATGACAAAATTAAACAAAAAAATTACAAAATGAAAAACATTGAAGGAGAAGAGGAAACTATTAGCTCAGGTAGCTCTGAGAACACTGTGCCTTGCACTCTCAAACTTTCTCCTTGAATCAAACCCTGACTGTTCACCCTTACTTATAGGGAGAAGCCTCCAAGGTTGAAACCAATAAACCTAGCCAACTCCTTCTTCTCCAAGTAACAAAACTGGTTCGGCCAGAGAGAGAGAAGAGATAATCCATGCAATAACCAACATGCAATTACCTCTGGTCCTTCTTTGGTCATCACTCTTCATCAATCTAAGCTCTCCATCCTTAGCTTGCTCTCCAAGATGGATTTCTGGCCCTTGATGCCTCATGATGATGATGACTTCTTCTGCTCCACTTTTGCTTCCTTCCTCACGTAGCCACCCTAGCTACCTTCTGTGATGAGTGAACTCAAAAGTAGTGACAAGCCATCTCCTCCAAGATCTTCTCTTTGCTGGCCGAATCTCCTTCTCCATTTTTGGTATGGAGGAGCCAAGATCTCATCACCATATCTTTCCTTTCATGGTTGCAGATCTTAGCCACTACATTTTTTATATTTTCTTGCTATCATTATGATGGCCTTTAGACGTGCCTTTCCTTCTTTTCGGTAGCTCAATGTAGCTTCCGTGGCTTGCTGTGTAATGACCGAAGAGAAGAAAGAATGAGAGAGAAGAAACAAATGAAAGAGAAGCAATTAAATGAATTAGTCAAAATGAGTGGAAAAAGTTGCTTTTACTTCCCTTGCTTGAGTGGCGTGTTGCATCAACAAATCAATCATGACACTCACACACTCTCTCATTTATGTTTCCAATGCATGTATTAATTCTCTTCAATAAAGCTTTGAGTTCCATTACATGCTTAAAGAAGAGATCCGTTGAAGGCCTTAGCAAATGATAACATTTGCTTTCCTAATGAATTTATTTTCGGATCATGCATTGGGGGAACAATTTTGGGCTTGTATCAATAATGAGTAAAGCTGGCCCAATTAAACAAAATATAGTTTCAGCCACAATAATTTAACATCAAGGCTGAATGAGAATTATTCCAATGGACTTGCTTAAATATTATGTTGTTCATAAAGGAATCTGCACAGCAAAAATTATTACAATTAATATACTTTAATAAAAAATAATTTAATAATTTTGCTGGTAATAATGTTTGATCATCATCAATTTAAATTAGAGTTTTCCAAACTCATCAATCTCTCCCTTGATGACAAACATTATTAAAATTGAAATGGAAAGAAATTTAAAGATTAGAGTATAGAGTACTCCCTTTGAAGATTTGTTTTTCTCCCCCTTTCAAATTGTCACAAGACTCCCCCTTAATATTTGCCATTCTTATCAAGGGAAGCACTAACATGTAACAGTTTTAATCAAGCTCAAAGTAACAATGTTATTCAACATATTAATTTTGAAATGTTGAATGCTTGATTTATGAGCAGAGTTGGATTGATAATCAAAACTCATTTGTTATCATAAATTGATTTTCTGCTCAAACTTTACACACATCAATTGAGTACAAAGAAAAAAAATGATGTTTAAAAGATTTTCAAATATTTTCCAGTCAAGATATCAGAGCAATATTATTATGGCAAGGAAAATATTTTTGGAACACATATGATCACATGGCAGCTTTTAGATTTTACATATCAAAGTTTAAAGGAACTGCCAAAAAAATTATCAAGCCAGCATGTTTACCAAGATGAATCAGAATATTCTTATTTCAATAGAGGCATGCATATTCATCAAGATGACTCAACAACTAGGCATTCATATAATCAAAACAAATGCATTGCCAAACATCATAAACCAAATGCATTTCCAGCAGTAGTAATCACAGTGAAACAAATCAAATATTATTAACATGTATCCTTTTAACAAGGGTGATCATGAATTTTCAAACGAAAATTTCCTCCACAAATCAAATATTATCAACATGTATCCTTTTAACAAGGGTGATAATGAATTTTCAAACGAAAATATCCTCTCCTGTTCCCCTGTTCATCCCCTATTTTTCATTTCAATTTTCAACACTTTCTCCCCCTTTTGTCATCAAAGGGGCACCTGCAAGAAGATTTAACATGAAAACAGAATATGCAAAATATAACCCAAAAGTGTCTACAAAGTATCGCAGAGTTATTGTTCCAACGGAAACAAGCCAAAACAAAGTACCAAATTGAGCCTAAGTGTGCCAATATCAAACAGTAAACATAAGTTTAATCATCAGAGAGATTAAAGTCAGATCCCTCGGCCCCTGCTTCACTACCCACTTCATCATCCAGGCTTTCTAGCATTAGACCGACCCTTTCTTGGCATTTCTTCCAGGCAGACTCATTTTCATATGCAAGTTTGCGTGCAGACTCATGAAATTGAACCATGAGATCGGACATGTTTGAGAATTCTATGAGAATGTCTCGGAGGGAATCGGTCGCCTTTGAGGATTTTGGCCGGCTTTCAAAATCATCATCCGAAGCCATAGATTTCTTTCCCTTTTTAACAGCGCCGCCTCCTTTGATCATAGAGACTTTGTTTTCTACATCCTCATTTGTTAAATCTACCTTAAAGTACTCAAAGATGCATGTGAGAAACATTCCATAAGGTAAATTAGCCTTTTTTGTACTCTTTACAGACTCCCACATATGTCTAATCATGAGATAACTAAATGAAATAGAAGATGAAGTAACGAGAACAAATATTATGAGACAATCAGATACGGTTATCCTGTTATGAGAGCCACTCTATGGGGTAAGAATGTGAGTTATGATGCGGTGCAGTAGTGAGTTGGTTGGTCCAAGAGCCTTGTGAGTAGGAACGGTGCCGTCTAGTCCAAGAGCTTGATTAAAACTTTTACAGGTTAGTGCTTCCCTTGATAATAATGGCAAATATTAAGGGGGAGTCTTGTGACAATTTGAAAGTAGGATACCATAATCTAAAATTACAAGTCCCCTTAATGTATCTAATGATGCATTTAACAGCCGTAAGATGGGATTCTTTTGGTTGAGATTGAAACCTTGAGCAAACACCCACACTTTGGACAATATCCGGTCTAGAGGAGGTAAGGTACATAAGTGAACCTATCATTCCTCTATACCTTGTTTCATCCACATCTTGGCCATCATCATCCTTTTCAAGTTTTGTGTTAGGGTGCATTGGTGTACCCATTGGTTTGGAATTTTCTAGGCCAAACTTTTTGATAAGTTCTTTTGCATATTTTTCTTGGTGAATAAAAGTACCACTAGGAGTTTGTTTGATTTGGAGACCAAGAAAGAAAGTTAGCTCTCCCATGAAACTCATCTCAAACTCACTAGTCATAAGTTTTCCAAACTCTTCACACAAGGATACGTTGGCCGATCCAAATACAATGTCATCAACATAAACTTGAACAAGGAGTATATCATCATTAGATGCTTTAATAAATAAAGTAGTGTCGGTGGTACCCTTTGAAATTGATTTTCCAACAAGAAAGCACTAAGCCTTTCATACCAAGCTCTTGGAGCTTGTCTAAGACCATAAAGAGCCTTAGATAGTTTAAAAACATGATTTGGGAAATCTTTATGTTCAAAACCGGGGTGTTGAGCCACATACACTTCTCTATCAATAAATCCATTAAGGAAAGCACATTTAACATCCATTTGAAACATTTTGAAACCTTTATGGGTAGCATAGGCAAGAAGCAACCTAATTGCTTCCATTCTAGCTACCGGAGCAAAAGACTCATCAAAATCTATACCCTCTTCTTGATCGTAACCTTGGGCCACTAATCTAGCCTTGTTACGAACAACTTGTCCATCCTCACCAAGTTTATTTTTAAACACCCACTTAGTACTCGTAACTTTCTTACCATCCGGATGAGGTACTAGTGTCCAAACCTCATTCTTGTCGAATTGAGCAAGCTCTTCTTGCATTGCTTTGACCCAAGATGGATCTTCAAGAGCTTGTTTGACATTGTTGGGCTCCATTTGTGACAAGAGGGCAAAATTACTTGGTTCGGATTGCCTTTTGGTGGAGGATCTTATTGTTACTCCTTGAGAGGGATCACCAATCATGAAGTCATGAGGATAACCCCTCATAGACTTCCATTCTCTAGGCTTCCAAAGTGGTGTTGAGCTTTGATGAGTTTATGGTGGTCTCACTGTTTCAGTTTCTCGTGTCTGCTCAGGAGATAAAATGAAAATGTCTCCTCCAATCTGACGAGACAAAACTGGATTGGCAGATTCTTCATTTTGAGCAGATTTGGGATTTTCTTTACTTGTTCCAGCATCTTTACCATATGAATTATTATCTATCACAACACTGGGAATTAAATTAGAATCACAAAAAGTAACATGTATGGATTCCTCTATGGTTCTATGCTCTTTGAGATAAACTCTATATGCCTTGCTTGTGGTGGAATATCCAACAAACATTCCTTCATAGGATTTTGGATCAAATTTTCTAAGGTTTTCTTTATTGTTAAGTACAAAGCATTTGCATCCAAAAACATAAAAGTACTTAAGATTTGGAGGGGTTCCTTTCCATAGCTCATAAGGGGTTTTCTTCAACCCTTTTCTAATGATTGTCCTATTCAAAATGTAACAAGCTGTATTCACAGCTTCAGCTCATAAAAATTTAGGAATCTCATTCTCACAAAGCATAGCCCTAGTCATCTCTTGAAGGCTCCTATTCCTTCTTTCAACCACCCATTTTGTTGGGGGGTTCTAGGACATGAAAAGTTATGAGAAATTCCTAAGTCATCACAAAATTTTTCAAAATCTTGGTTTTCAAATTCTCTTCCGTGATCACTTCTTAAATGAGCAATTTTTAAATCCTTTTCATTTTGAATTTTCTTGCAAAGAGTGGAAAAGGCATGGAAAGCATCATTTTTATGAGCAAGAAAAAGTACCCAACCAAATCTAGAGTAATCATCTACCACCACAAGACCATAGTGTTTACCTCCTAAGCTTTGAGTTCTTGTTGGACCAAAAAGATCAATATGTAACATCTCTAATGGCCTTTTGGTTGAAATTCCATCTTTTGGTTTAAAGGAGGATTTTACTTGTTTGCCCAATTGACAAGCATCACAAGCAAGATCCTTATCAAATTTGATATTTGGAATTTCTCTAACCAGATTTTTCTTAACAAGCTTAGAAATTTGGTACATGCTTTGCATGACCCAACTTTCTATGCCATAGCCATTTTTCAGATTCAAGAGATGTAAAACATGTCACATTTTGTTCTTTCAAGTCCTCAAGAGTTAATCCATACACATTATTGCATCTTTTAGCTTCAAATAAAATATCCCCAGTTTTCTCACAAACAACCAAACATACAAACTTCTTAAAAATAACTTCAAAACCTAAATCACACAATTGGCTAACACTAAGTAGATTATGTTTCAAACCATTCACAAGAAGGACATTATTTATACAAGATGAAAATTTTTTACCAACTTTCCCAACAGCCACTATTTTTCCTTTTGCATCATCACCGAAAGTGACAAGTCCTCCATCATATTCATCAAGCTTTATGAAGAAGGTTGTCTTTTCGGTCATATGCCTAGAGCATCCGCTATCCATATACCACATAATTCTCTTTTCGTTTGGATGCTAGGCATACCTACAAAACAAGCTTAAGTGACCTCAGGTATCCAAATCTTCTTGGATCCTTTTACGTTAAACCATCTCCTATGTCCTAAGCCATTGTAATAAAAAACAACTTTATAAACTTTATCACCAATCATTCTTTCACCAAAAAAATATTGAATAGGAAAGTGTCCATTTCGATTGCATAGTCTACAAAATCTTGGAGTTGCTGTTTTGTTAAAGTAGGTGGGGTCTTGAAATCTTGTATCATTAGAGGATGAAGCAAAGTTTTCAAAATGAGATTTTTCAGCAGATTTATAAAACCCCAGCCCAGCCTTATCATAAAGAGGTTTTTGACTAGCCAAGATTTGATTAAGATTTTCAAAACTTTGAGTGAACTTGGCTAAGTCTTCCTTAAACCTTTTAACCTCTTTAAGCAACTCTTCATTTCTTTTAAAACAATCTACATATGCAAGAACGGAATGATCACTTTCACAGCTCTTAATTTGGGCTTTTAACTGCTTATTTTCGTCAACAAGATCACAAGCAGTTTCGGCCTCCCTTACTTTTTCTTTAAGAAAACTGTTTTCAGCTTTAAGAATGGTGATTTGTTGTTCAAGTTCTTGATTTTCCAACAGGAAGCATCTTATTTTTTCAGAAAGGTGGTCTATCATGAGATGAAGATCTTCAGTGTTAGGGTTATGAAAGACTACCTGATCTATGTGATCTGCCATGAGACAAGGTTGTGACTTGGTCTCGGATTCCTCATCATCATCATTCGAGTCATTTTCCAAATCTTCCCATGAAGCCATCAGTCCCTTCTTCTTTCCTCTTTTTAGCTTCTCTTCCTTCTTTAACTTGGGACAATCAGATTTGAAATGCCTCGTTTCCTTGCAGTTGTAACAAGTTACTTTGCTAAGGTCTTTCTTCATTTTCCTTGAGCTGCTGCCTTTGCCTTTGAGCTTTACCATTTTCCTGAATTTTTTTGCAAACAACACAAATTCATTTTCAGATGAGTTATCACTGGATTCATCATCCAGAGGGTTAGTGACAGATGAAAAAGCTATTCCTTTCTTTTTTGAATCTTTTTTTAAGTAGGTGTTTTCAAAAGCAAGTAAATTTCCTCTCAAATCATCATAAGTCATAGAGTCAAGACCACTACTCTCAGAGATAATTAAAGCTTTTGTTTCCCACTCTTTTGTGAGACATCTCAACACTCTTCTCACTAGTACAAATTCAGGATACTTAATTCCCATAGCATCCAAGCCAACAATAATGGTGTTGAAGCGCTCAAACATCTCATCAATGGATTCTCCTTCCTTCATTGCAAACATTTTGTACTCTCTGTTTAACATATCTATCCTGATCTTTTTCACAATGGTTGTTCCTTCATGAGTAACTAGGAGTGTATCCCAGATTTCCTTTGCTGTTGTGCAACGTGATACCCGTCGGTACTCCTCAAAGCTGATAGCACAGTTGAGCAGATTGATAGCTTTGGCGTTGAGCTCCACCTTTTTTCTATCTTCATCCGTCCAACTTGCTTCTGGTTTAAGAGAGACAACTCCTTCGGCACTTGTAACAGTTGGATATTTAGGGCCTTCCAGGATGATCTTCCAAAGTCTATAATCCACTGCTTGTACAAATATCTTCATCCTCTCCTTCCAATAGGTATAGTTTTTCCCATTGAAGATAGGAGGTCTGTTGCTTGATTGTTCTTCGGTCAGATTGTAGGACACCACATTTGAGCCACTGTGTTCTGCCATGAGGATCTTTACTCCAAGCTGCAAAGCTTGATCTCTTTGAGACCAAGCTCTGATACCAATTGATGGTTATCAGTGGCTAAGAGAAAGGGGGGGTGAATCTTAGCCCCCTTTTTACTTGATAATGCTTGCTGACCTTTGAAACCAATCTTGGAAACCTTTTGTCTTTTTATCTCGTGACTAGCCACGAGACTTTTTCTTTTGTCTCGTCCCCAGCCACGAGACTTTTCTTTTTGTCTCGTCACTTGACACGAGATATTTTTGGTTTTTGCTCCTGTGCAGTAGAAACAGAAATGGAGTAGAGAAGAGAGAAAATTACACCCAGATATATCCTGGTTTAGCTGCTAAGTTCAGTGCAGCCTACATCCAGTCTCAATCACAAACATGATAGAATTTCACTATAATCTTCCTGATTACAGACTGTAAAGTGCTAAACCCAACTTATAAGGGGATTCCCACAGAATCATGAAACACAACACAGATGTACAAAGGAACTCTAAGGACATCTATGGCTTTTTCTTTTAATTTTGCACTCTCTGCCTCTTTCCACTCTATGGCTTTTTCATTACAAACCTCACTGTTTACCTTTTTCCATGAGACTCAAGACATGACAAAATTAAACAGAAAAATTACAAATGAAAAACATTGAAGGAGAAGAGAAAACTGTTAGCTCAGGTAGCTCTGAGAACACTGTGCCTTGCACTCTCAAACTTTCTCCTTGAATCAAACCCTGACTGTTCACCCATACTTATAGGGAGAAGCCTCCAAGGTTGAAACCAATAAACCTAGCCAACTCCTTCTTCTCCAAGTAACAAAACTGGTTCGGCCAGAGAGAGAGAAGAGATAATCCATGCAATAACCAACATGCAATTACCTCTGGTCCTTCTTTGGTCATCACTCTTCATCAATCTAAGCTCTCCATCCTTAGCTTGCTCTCCAAGATGGATTTCTGGCCCTTGATGCCTCATGATGATGATGACTTCTTCTGCTCCACTTTTGCTTCTTTCCTCACGTAGCCACCCAAGCTACCTTCTGTGATGAGTGAACTCAAAAGTAGTGACAAGCCATCTCCTCCAAGATCTTCTCTTTGCTGGCCGAATCTCCTTCTCCATTTTTGGTATGGAGGAGCCAAGATCTCATCACCATATCTTTCCTTTCATGGTTGCAGATCTTAGCCACTATATTTTTTATATTTTCTTGCTATCATTATGATGGCCTTTAGACGTGCCTTTCCTTCTTTTCGGTAGCTCAATGTAGCTTCCGTGGCTTGCTGTGTAATGACCGAAGAGAAGAAAGAATGAGAGAGAAGAAACAAATGAAAGAGAAGCAATTAAATGAATTAGTCAAAATGAGTGGAAAAAGTTGCTTTTACTTCCCTTGCTTGAGTGGCGTGCTGCATCAACAAATCAATCATGACACTCACACACTCTCTCTCATTTATGTTTCCAATGCATGTATTAATTCTCTTCAATAAAGCTTTGAGTTCCATTACATGCTTAAAGAAGAGATCCGTTGAAGGCCTTAGCAAATGATAACATTTGCTTTCCTGATGAATTTATTTTCGGATCATGCATTGGGGGAACAATTTTGGGCTTGTATCAATAATGAGTAAAGCTGGCCCAATTAAACAAAATATAGTTTCAGCCACAATAATTTAACATCAAGGCTGAATGAGAATTATTCTAATGGGCTTGCTTAAATATTATTTTGTTTGGCCCATAAAGGAATCTGCACAGCAAAAATTATTACAATTAACATACTTTAATAAAAAATAATTTAATAATTTTGCTGTTAATAATGTTTGATCATCATCAATTTAAATTAGAGTTTTCCAAACTCATCACAAATAAAAATCCAATGGCCTCTGATCACTCGTATTCATAGAATTTACCAGAAGCCAATGGGGAACACGTCCCCTTGGAGAACTATCAGGCAAATGGTGGACGAATACAGAGTGTGGTGCATACTGAGATGCACCCAATCATCAGCTACGACACAGCTAAAACTCACACTACAAGAAGAATGCTGAATACCGTCGAATTTACTGTCAGATTTAGCGTCGGACATTAGTAGTAGATTTATTGGTGGATTTGGCAATAAATTTGTTGGATAAAAAAAGTACCATCGGATTCGATTTTCTGATGGTAAATTTGCCAGTAATGATTGGAGAGGAAAAAAAAAAGAAAAAATGGCGCGATCATTACCGTTGAATTTACCGGCGGATAAATCCGCCGATAATCCGAATTAGTGCAACGCTGTGTTTTGGTCATTCGCAAAGCAATTTTCCGGTAAAGCCGACAGTAATCTTGCCCTAAATTCAAACCGTGAATCCTCTCCCCCTCATTTTTGAACTACTCTCTCTCTTTCTCTCTCTAACCTTCTCCTCTCTCTCTCTCCCCTTCTGTTCCTCTCCCACAAGCCACCTCCGGCAGTCCTTCCACCAACGTCGACCACTACCAACAACGTTCAAAGACTACGTGGACTTTTGCGCTGTGTTGGTCGCTCTATCACTGCCATTTTTATCGCTCCCGCCACTGTTGCCGTCGCCACTGTTGCACCTCTGTCGCCGTTGCTCCTTGTATCGCCGGAGCTGCCTCCTTCCTCCCTCCAGTTATGTTGTCCTCCTCCTTCTTCCAATTATTTTTTAATTTATTTTAAAAAAAATCCTAATAATACAATCTTGCTGGTTGGTCACCGTCGCCACCACTTCGCTGTCTGTGCTGCCACCACTTCGTCGAAGCTGCCTCCTTCCTCCCTTCAGGTATGTTGTCCTCCTCCTTTTTCTTTTTTTTTTTCTTTTTTTTTTTCAGATTTAGTTCATCTATTAGTTTAGATTTAGGATTTTTTAATTCTATTTTGATTTAGGGATTTTTTTAATTCTATTTTGATAATTTTGTGTTTGAAATTTTGTTTATAATTCTAATTTTGAATTTTGTTTTGATGATTTTGTGTTTATTATTATGATTTCTGTTTATTGTTCTGATATCATGAAGAATAAAAGTGATTATTTCTATATTTTTAAGGGCTTATTACTTAAGTTTTCATTAAAAACGTTGCTAATATATTGAATGTTTGAAAAGTACAAGTCAATTTGGGAGTTTTGAGAATCCTAATTAAGGTTGAGGTTGGTGTGGTTGATTTTTTTGTGTAATTGAATTTTCAATTTGAAAATGATGAGGATCATATCAGAAAGAGTTAGAAATGCCATTAATTATTAGTATTTCTTTAGTTTTTTTATTATTTAGGTAGTGTTTTTTCGTTATTGTTTTTTCAAAGGGGTAGGGTGTTCTTGATAAGAAGACTTATTCCATGAAACTGATAATTTCATTCTTTTCTATTGTACTGCTACTAAATAATGTTATGTGGTTAAAAACTATAGACACTAGAAAGCTGGATTGAATTCATTTGCTACTTAGCACAAACCAAAAAGGTTCCTAAATTAAGATTTCTGCGAAAAAAGAGGTATCTCAGAGATAGAATTTTTTATTTTATTCAAATTTTCTTAGGCAAGGCTATAATGCATTAAAAATTTAACACGGTCTTATATCCTGTTATAAGCATAAACAATATCGTTGTTTTTATTAAGAGGCCATCAAACTATGAAATGATCTATTTATTTAAGTTCGATAAATTTTTTCTCAAGTTTAACATATATATTTTTGTTGTATAAACAGATCATTGATAAAAAGAATAGAGAAAAGGACAAATAGATCCCTAACCTTTTGCCCCGCGGACATTTTTGTCCCTCACCATTGAAAAATACTTTTAAGTCCCTGACCTTCACAAAACTTGGACGGATCAGTCCCTGACGGAGGCATTTGGACGGATCAGTCCCTAACGAAGGCATTTGGACGGAGGGACTGATCCGTCCAAATTTTGTGAAGGTCAGAGACTTAAAAGTATTTTTCAATGGTCAGGGACAAAAATGTCCGCAGGACAAAAGGTTAGGGACCTATTTGTCCTTTTCTCAAAAGAATATAGAGCAATATCAATATTCTACTTACTGCAGGTAATATGCATGAATTACATTTGTATTTTATCATTAAACATTTTATCCACAAGTTTCAAAGTCAGCTTTTTAATATGCATGAATTACGTTTTTTTGTTTATAATTATTTTTTGAATTAATTAGTTGATTGTTGTTAATTGTCTGATTTATTATAAGTCCATTAAACATTTTATTGACTTATTGTTTATTGTTATCAATTTTCTAAGTTTATTATTATCTGCCATCTGTAGTTATTAATTTAATTATTAATTAATAATATATTACCATAGGATTTACAGGAGAAAATCTGATGGTAAAAATTATCAGTGAAAATATTCCGACAGTAATTAGCGGCGAACGAAAAAATCCATCGGTAAACAATTACCGGCAAACTTTATAGCGTCGGATTTATCCCGATGGTCATTACAAGAAAAACGTTGAGTACCGTCAGATTTATTGTCGGATTTAGCATCGCACATTAGCATTGACTTTACCGATAGATTTATGGACATTTTCATGCGGAATTCGTCAAGTCAAATCGTTACAGGAAAATTTTTTATTCTGACGGTCATTACAAGAAAAAATTGGCACGAAATGTACCGTAAGATTTACCGGCGGAAAAATCCGCCAGTGAACCTATTTTAGTGGAACGCTGCGTTTTTGTGACCGCAATGCGTTACCATCGGATTTATCTGCCGGTAAATTCGACGGTAAGAAGTCTTAAAATTGAAAGCGTGAACCCCCTCCCCCTTCATTTTGAATTCTCCTCTCTCTCTCTCTCTAACCCTCTCCTTTCCTCGGCACTCCGTCAGCCCTGCCGCCGCTAGCTCCTTCTGTCGTCGCTGATCCCTTCTGTTGCCGCCTCCTCTCCCCCAATCCTAGGCTCTTTTTGGAAGTTTCAATGTAAAAGCTAAGAAAAACTTAATAGACTAGGTAAGGTCTATGACTCGCTTGAAGGAGGTAGCTCTCAAGTAATGGATTTCTCTAAGGTGCAATCGGGTAGTAAGAAGAAGGACCTTTAACAACGGTGATTTGGTATTACGCTACAACAACATCGGAGCCGCTAGGCCAAGGGAAGGCAAGTTATCACCAAACTAGGAAGGATGATACCAAGTTCGCGAGTCCTACGGAAAGGGAGCATACAAACTCGAGAAACTTGACGATATCAAGATCTCGAGATCCTTGAACGTTGCTAATCTTAAGAGATTTTATTATTAAGGTCAAGTGAACGTCGCTATTCATTTAGCATTTATTTGATTTAGATATATTTCGTTTTTCTTTAACATTTGTTCTTAGTTTTATTTTACCTTGTAAATGGGATTGATTTGCAAATTCATTAATAAGTGGGTACTCTTTCCTCACCTAAGGAACCTGTTAACGACGAAGGAAGGTTTTAACGATGCCCAAGCATTTTATTATTTCATTTCTATTTATCATTCAAATCGGTTCCACGGGAAGTGATTAATCTCAAAGCCATTTTGCCCATAGTAACGGATATCCAACACAATAAAGCGAAAAATGGTAAAGTATACAACTTGGCCAATAGAAACGATAAAAGTGTAGTAACTTAACCAAGAATACAAAATAGTTTCATCGGCCCCTTAGGTAGCAAACAAACATTCTAGACAAATATACAAAGTAGATAAAAGAGAGAAAAATAAACTAAGCTTTTCTCTGGATGGGAATATTAACAATTTGCCCATCCTTTATAATCTTACAAGCGCCAAGAAGTGAGACATCAATATTAGGAGCAAAAAGCAACACATGTGATTTTAGGATATCTTTATTTGTCAAAAAGTACTTTCTTAGCATTCTTCACAATCTCCATGTTCCTCTTTAAACCAGTAGCTACCTCCTCTGCTTCTTTAGCTTTCTTCTTTGCTTCCTTGGCACGACATTCAGCTGTTGAAATCTACAAATGAAGCTCTGTCGGTAAGCCGTTGGATTTTATTTCTGCATCCTTAACCTTCTTTTTAGCATTGATCTTTGCAGTCTCAACAGCCTCTTTCCATGCCTTCAAATTCACAAGATAAGTTTGAGATTGACACAGTTTCCCATCTAGCACGTGAGATTAAGCAAGAATAGGCTTTGCCTTTCGAACAATTGCTGCAGAATGACGTAAGGAACAATAAACCTACTTTGCTTGTGCGGAAAAATCACAATCCAGGAAAAAGTTCTCAGTCTCAGGAAGAAAATGTTCAATTATGAAACCCAGGGAATCAAAACATTTCTACATCACCATTGGAGAGATGTCATCTTTACCCTTACTGTTGCCCCCTACTTTTCTTCCATTTTTTCTTCTTGGGATCAGGGTCTAGGATGACATGCAGGTCGTCATCTTTTCCCGCGCCATGAGATATGTCATGCTGAAGGATAGCGTCAGAAGTTACTTTTCTCGGTAGCATTCTCGTCCTCTTCTTCTTGCTCCACCTCACGAAGGTTGGCCAAAGTCACGTGTCCACCATCCATAGCAACTACAAAAGAAAAATTAGCAAGTTAGAATCATAAGCTTGAAAAATATAAAGACGTCATAGGAAACAGCATGAAAAGAAAAAGTAGAAACCTACCGATGTACTGATGTTTAGCTTCACGGTCACCCATGTCTAGCCAAGGATTAAGGGCACTAGTTCCTCATATCACACAACACATCGGCGACATTCCGACCTACTTAGAACAAACCTTGATACGTGACCTTTATCAAATAGTCAGCCCCAACGTCATAGTTCCTGTAAGTCGGAAACCTCCTCTAACCCTCCCGAGTTAACCGAAAAAAATGTTATCCCCTAGCCATCCTAACCTTAAAGTACTGCTCCTTGAATTCGTGAAATAAATTTTCAAAGAGCCCAAAAATTTTACGATTTTAAACTGCACAAAAGGACATGTACCCTTTATAATGTTTTCCTCCCGATTCGGTATGGTCAAAAGGAAAAAGAATAGGAAAACCTCCAACTCGAAGCAACTAATAGTAGCCTAACTATTAGGATAAAGTTAGGAGGGAGTCACGGAGCAATGGTTAAGGAGGGCAATGACAAAGGGTGAAAACAGGAACCTAATCACCAGTATAGTTAACATGAATTTGTAAACCTACATCCAATCCGGAATGTGCAGGGCCGAGAGATTTATATAGCAAGCACACTCCTGCACGTCTGGGAAGGAAAGGTCATATTGTTCCTCTACAGTACCACCTCCACATATAGCCCCAATTTCTCGAAGCTCTTGCAAATCACCCTCACTGGGCCGTAGAGGGGTTTCCGTCACGTCAGAAGTACACTAATAGTAAGTACTGGGAACTCCTAGGTCAAGAAAAACAAGCCCCCGAGGTTGGAGATTAGGAATCCTTCGTGCAATACCTACAAATGGGAGAACCACCACTATCATAAGCTTAATATTGTACTTCAACAAAGAAGATTAAGCCATTCAATTAGCTATTCCTACTTAAAATAAGACTACTCCACAAATACAATAGTGGTACCCCTTATTTTTACCGGATAATCTTATTATGAAAATCCAAAATTCTCATAGTTGCTTATTAAACTAAGAGCAAAATACAAAAGCAAAAATGTAGCAAGAGAAAATTAGTAGAAAAGGGATAATGAAAAAGGAACAAAATGTACTAGAAACAAATGAGCACAACTTCTTGTGAGCCGTAGAATAGGCAGAATGAAAAAGGGAAGAAAAGAGAAAGAAACAAGACGAAAGTAGAAAGGGAAGATCAATTAAGAAAATGAGCGGTTTTCAAAAGCTATATAACTTTAGCGGGCACGAAGGAAACCAATAGCCTGGGGGGCATGATTGTAATTACACTTGCATTTAGCATTAAAAATTCACTCACATCAACTGATGTGACACCTCCAGAAGCGTGATCAACTGACCACGAGCATATAACCTAGAAGCTTCAGATCAATCGCAGCAGATTCACCATATATAAATTTAATTTAAGCTAAAGTATACTTTTTGTTACTAAAGTTTGCTAAAAGTTTTAAAATATTCTTAAATTTTATTTTGTTTTAATTTTATCCCATATATTTTTTATTTGCATCTTAAATTTTCAAAAAAACTTAGGACTAACGCAGCAATAATGATTGACAACCAAGAGTCAACGATAAAACCACATCTGACTTGTTATGTTAAAGGTTGTCGTTGTAAAGTTGTTGCTAAAATGGTCTTAAACTTCTTGAAAAATTAGCTAACATGGGTACATTTGATACAAATTAAAAGTTTTTAGGACAAAATTGAAACAAAATAAAATTTAGAAATATTTTTGAAATTTTTTTAACAAATTTTAGGAGCGAAAAGTATATACTTTATCCTTTTAATTTAATTTAAAGAGGAGTTTGATCTTTTTCAAAATAAAGATATGAAAAATGTCAATTTCCTCATGTATGTTTGGAGGATAGATAGCGAAATCTCGAAACATTTTTTTGTTTTCCACAGTATTACTGAGCTTGACAAACCAAAGATTAATCTAAAGATTTATCGTTGGCTAATGGATTGCGACATAAACAAGACGAGATTGAAATATCCGATACTTGTTTAAGTAAATCAGCGAACAGACAGCTCAACCATCCTAAGTTGATTAATAAATCAACCAGGGAGGGACTCAGGGGGGGAGGGGACAAGTAGTGGCCTTGGCCCTCTAACAAATTTTAAAAACTCATACTATTATAATAAAGGTATTGTATAGAGTAAAATTTAATAGTATAGTGATAGTAAAAAAAAAGTTACTATTCTTTATGAGGTTTAAATTTTTTTACATATATTTATATTATTTGTATTTTTTATTTAATTTAAAATTTTCTTTTACATTTCTATTATTAATATTAATTTTAACA
>NC_029790.2:21062489-21072221 GCF_000816755.2 Arachis ipaensis | reverse complement strand
TTATCAAATATATAACATTATATTTGATTATACAAGATTTTAATTTTCGACCCCTTCACTCTTAGATTCCTGGATCCGTTAATAAACTATTTTTAATATTCTATTAAAATTATATATTTTATGTTACAATATTTGTATTGTTTAGTAGTCTTGTGCTGTTCTTTTTTTTTTTGGACATGAGTCTTATGTTGTTTGAATCTATACAAGTTTTTCTTAAACTATTTTTTTATGCAATAAAGACACGCTGCACTTACAGCATTCTTAGAAAAATTGGATAGTCATCCGTTGGGCCCGCGTCCATCTTCGTCAATCATAGTTCATAAAGTCATCCATCTATGATCCTATCACGACCCCAGAAAAAAACCTATGATCTCGCTGGGGCTCTGACCAGTGTAACAGTACCACCCCGAAACTAATTGAACAAGAGTGATAATTTGAGAATTGTTCTTGGGGTTATGCTTGACGAATCTCCCATCTCACTGGTATTTTTCCTGTCATAGTCCACCCGCTTCTAAAAAAGGTAACTGCCAGTGTGGTCTAAGCTGAAGCAGCTTCTAGATCGTTGTGACATGGCTCAAGAATCACTGACAGAAGCCCCAGACATGTGCCCTTCTTCCTCGCACGCAGATCCATCTCTCTCCAGAAACCTTTCCTCTAGCCGGCTCAACGCACAGGCTCCTGAATTCGTGCCCACGCGACCTACTACTCGGCTAGTGGTGCCGCCGCCGCCTCCTCCTCCGCCGCCTTCTGGTATGGTGCATGTTTATCCACCACCCCCGACTTCACCCTTCCACGTACAGATTCAAGGTCACGTTCCAGCCGTCCAGAATCACCACCATCATCATCTTGCTCATCAGCATCATCATCATGTTCAGGCTCACTACCGTTCTCACCATCACCCGCATCAGTATCATGTTGGCACCGATTCCGGTGTGCCGCAAGTTCAGCAGTCTCACGGCGAGTCAGATCACACTCCTTCTTCCAAAAGCAAGCTATCTGAGGAAGCTAGTCAGAAGATTTTGAATCAGGTCTACTTTAATGTCCAAATTGAATGGATGCTCTTTCTTATGTTCTTTGAATTATGCAAGTAGGCGGAATATTATCCTATTGATATTACCCGTTTCATCTATACATTTAGGTTTTGGATGTTAGACTTTGTTCCATTATGATGGTTCATAACCATTCTTTCATTCCAATTCAGCGTTTCGTGTGAAAAGCACTCCACTGATCAAGTTAGGTATTATATTTGGATTGGGAGTTTAGTAGTTTGGAGGGAAGGGTTAGTTTTTTGTTCCTAAACTTAAAGAGGTTTTTATATACTGTGTCTATAAAAATTAATAAAGAATGATTTGGAAGTTTCTTGGATTTGAAATTTCGCAGGATAAATTTTGGGTGTTTCAACTGCAATTGTTTTCATATGTGGTTGTTGCAACTTGAGTTCTTTGAAACTGCTTTATTGTGGTTGCAAGTGCAGTTGTGTACCACAGTTTAAAACCAATAAATGGTGCATGATAAATAATCCCCTATTCCCCTCCTCTACTTTCCAAAATCCACTCTGCAGTCATTCCCTCGTCTGAGTGCCGTAGAACAGTAACTCATATTGGCACAAATTGATCACCACACCTGACCTGAGGAAGCATTTTTGGAAGGGGGAGGTTTGGTAATTTTACCTGTAAACTGGCTCTCGGGCACAATTGGATGTGTTAATTCGGGCTGAAATTTGATAATGATGAGGGTCGGATGCTTTATTTTTTTATTGGAGGGTGGGGGTGGAGATAAAATGGATCGTGATAAAATTTGGTCTCTGATAAGTTTATGAAGAAACTGCAGCTTTACGCTGCCTCAATATCTTTTTACAGTATGAAGCTGAAATAGCAGATTAATCTTCCATTTCTTTTTTTTCCCCTTTGGTTCATTGCTGTCATTGTTCTAGATTAGCTGATGCCTGATGTTGGAACAATTCACTGCTTATGATAGTGGGTGTGCGTTGATGTATTCAACTGCCTACAATAGAACTTCATTACCCCTTTTTTTTCCTGATTAAATATCAGCTATAGAGTGGCATTTAAAATCTGCAAGAAGCTGAAATTTTGATATGTTTTACTCAAAAAAGTCTTCAGGAGTCCTAAGTTAGCACTTGGCACTACTATCAAGTTATATATCTATTATCTGAAATAGTTTACTTTCTATAACATAGACAGAGGGAAGCTTTTTGTTGTTGAAATTTTCTGAAATTTTTGGGAAATTGAATAACTCAATTAGCTGTCAAGAGTGCTTTTGGATCATGAATTTCAGGTGGAATTAGTACTTTTCTATAATGGATTTCTGGTGGAATTCTAGAACATTAATGCCTTTTCATATTTGGCAGAAAAGGAAATTTAGAATGGATAACAATCAAGGGAAATTTTTATTTTTTGTTACATATATCTTTCTCCGTCATAGAATACTTTAAACTGCCGATGTTGAGGAATGGTTGGGGGATGGTGCACTATGTGAGGTGCAGGAAGACATTGTGTATCAGTAGCTTCCCTTTTTAGTATCATCTTTCTTATTTTGTTACCAACATTTACCTCCCCCAAAAAATGTCTTTTTAGTATAATCCTTGATTTCTTGACTGAATGCTGGAACTTGACTATTATATTGGTTTATCTAAATATGCCATAATTTGTAGGTGGAGTATTATTTCAGTGATTTAAACTTAGCTACTACTGATCATTTAATGAGGTTCATCAACAAAGATTCTGAAGGTTTTGGTAAGATGTATATTCTGTTTCCTTCTTTTTTTTCCCCTTGTGGCAGAATCACCATGAACCAAAGCATTTTATTCTACTACTGCCAGAACTTCTTTCTAACTTTAAAGAGAGGAATGGGATGATGCAGTTTCTACTTAAAGATTATCATATTTAGTGAATTGTTTTTTGTTCTGTAATAAGATGGTTGCTAAATGGTTTAAAGTTTTCATGAGCTGCGATTTTTGTATTAATGCTTTTCTAAAACTATGCAGTTCCTATATCTGTTGTTGCATCTTTCAAGAAGATCAAGGCCCTCATAACCAGTCACTCTCAACTTGCGACTGCTTTGAGGAACTCGACAAAACTTGTAAGCTTCTTCACTCTCATACTTCATGAATTAATATTATCAAGCTCATGTTCTTCTCTATGTATCTTTTCGTAATTTTATTTTTCCTATTTTTGGTATCTTGTCCAGGTAGTAAGTGAAGATGGAAAGAAAGTCAAACGCCAGCATCCCTTAACTGAGTCTGATATAGAAGAGCTACAAGTTAATTTTACTAATATTCTGTGACTGGCTATAGATTATGCTGGACAAGTTATTGATGAGCAAACAATTTGTTGAATGGATTAAATATGATACTAATATTATACATGCTATTCATTCTTTCCCTTGTAATATGCATGCTATTTATTCTTTTCATAATATTTTAATTAATGACGTTTCTTTGGTTACTATTGGTGGCTCTTAATTAGACTTCTTTCCTCTCACTTTCTCTAACATCTAGGATTATTTTTTGTTGTAGTCTCGTATTGTTGTAGCTGAAAACCTACCTGAGGATCATTGCCATCAGAATCTTATGAAGGTGTTTTCTGCTGTTGGGAGGTATTATTGCAACTTGTAACTTAAGCAGCACAATGTTTGTCACAGTATTCTTTTTCCCATAATCTTTTTAAGTTAGGTATTTGCTACTAAATTTTAAATTTCTGTCATTTTGCATTTGATTCTGCAGCGTGAAGACCATCCGGACATGTCCTCCTCAAACTTCCAATAGTGGTGCTTCTTCAGCTTCAAGATTGGGAAAAGTTGATGGCGTACATTTAGCTAACAAGGTCTACATACATACATGCATGCATAAATTCATCTACTACTGGTTCATCTGTTGAGTTACCATGCTCTGTTCTTGTTTCCATTATGTTTTGGCAAAAGTTCTCCGATATATACTTTAATTGACTGGTAAAATGACCATTTAATGGTTCTCCATAGTCCTTAGTATGATACTATGGTTTCCAAGTATAGACATGCCTACCTTTGTTTGATGCAATCATTTTTGGGCATTGACATTTGATTTTGGATTGCAATTTATGGGAGTTGAGTAGACAAGTAATGAGAACCTTTACCTCTCTTTTTCATGGAGAGTATTAATGAAGTGTATGTAATTTTTGAATCTAACACAGCTTTCTGTTCCAGTTGCATGCATTTGTTGAATATGAATCTGTTGAGCTGGCTGAGAGAGCAGTAAGTACCATTTTATTTCTGAGTTAGCAAACTGCGATGGCATTTTTGGCATTATGACAAGAGTTAGTACTATTGGCAGGTTGCGGAGCTGAATGATGAGCGAAACTGGCGGAGTGGCCTCCGTGTTCGTCAAATGGTTAGATGCATGGTATACAATTAATTTTCTTTGAATATAGGGCATTGACAATCATAATTCTTATTTTCTTATCTACAACAGCCGTATCCTGTTATTTTAATAAAATTAAAATTAAAATCCCTCTCTAGTTTGGCCTGATAAGGCGACTCAAGGCTGAGGAGTCTTCAAACTGTTGGATGGATAGATCAATATTCAATATAGTTTAGACTTTAGACATAATATCTCTTTAATATTTCATGTTCAGCCAAAACCTTCTCAAGGACGGGGAAAGAAGGGATTTGATACTGAAGCTAACTGCGAGGAGGATTATACTTCTCTTCCCGAGCAGCAGGCAAATGAAAAACCAGTAGAAGATGCTCCCGTTGCTGATACTCATACTCATGGACATGTGGTAAGTGCTTGGATATTTTGATTGCTGATTATGTGATATACCAAGTCTTTGTTGCTTAATGGCGAATGATTACATGGATACTCTATCCATAACCAGTTAATTGGTTTTGGGTTTGTTAATTGGACTTACGGTTTCTATGCCTTGTCTTTATATATATTTGTTCATTTGGCAGGAAGAACATGCCTATGAAAAAGAGAGTGGGCAGAGGAAAGGGCGTAGCCGGGGCAGGGGGAAGGGTCGTGGCCGAGTTCATAGTCGTGTGAATAATCAATTGGGAACACAAACTTCCAATTCCAATAATTCAATTCTTACTGAACAAGTCGTCGCCAAGCAACCTCCAGGGCCCCGGATGCCAGATGGTACAAGAGGATTTTCCATGGGTCGGGGGAAGCCCATAGCTGTTAATATACCTTGAGCATAATATTGTGCTACTGTACTTATAGCGAGTTTATTTCTGGGGCAAGTCTGAAGCAGATATTTAATGAGGGAAAAGTAGAAAAGTGAAATCAAAGGATAGAACAAAGTAGTCAGTCTGCCCGTTGCCTGTAACGTGTGAACAACTAGACATGGTGAATGGTGATATAAGAACTCGTCAAACGGTCAAACCTCTTGTCGTTCCATTTAAGGCCATTATCGATCCTTATGTATTCCCATCTGACCAGTATAGAAAAATACATCCTATTTTTCTAGTGAGATGTAAGGCCAAAGGAACCCGGCACCCCAGTATATTGTCAAAGCAGTATTAAAAATATGAATTTGGAGTTCAGTTCAATTGGTTATTCCGAAATTGGAAACCCGTTATTGCCACATGTAGTGAATTCAACCTGTGAGTAGCTTCTAGCTACTTGTTAACAGTTTGATACGGTAAGTTTGAACTTCCAAGTAGAGTAAGAGTATATTACTTTATGAAAAAATAATATAATTTGACTATTAATTTGTTTAGGTAAAAAACACTGCACCTAACACAATCAAAAACAGTCCAACACTAGCATGACACCGTTGAAATCCCACATCCACAGTCAACGTCACCATTACCAACTCCAACACAGCACACATTCACACCGTCGAAGCCCTTTGGAATATTGCATCGTTGTTGGCTGCACCAGCCTCGCCAACATCTATCTTCATGCTGTTGTCCCGTAGTGGAGCTAAGGAAACAGATCTAGTGTGTAGCGAACAAATCAATGCTTGATGTCTGGTGGTCTCTGGTTTAGTGACCGTGAAGAAGACAAAGGGAAAACGATGGAAAAATAAAATGAGATGGGGTGGTTAAGTGGTGCCCCGGTTGAAGGAGGCAGTGATGGAATTTTAATTTTCAAACTATCTTGAAATTGGGTTTTTCAAATTAGAGAGGAAGAGGTGGTGTGGGTGCTTGTGTTTGACTCTGGAACTCTGTTGGAACTGGTGGTGGTACCGTTGGGTTAAACCAGTTTAAATATTGCAATATACAGTACGCATCAGCACTTTGTTTAACTGTTAATTGGATTATTATCGGGACCCGGGAGGACTAAGTTGATTTACACTTATAAACAACAGGAACAAGAGTACATTTACTATAAAAAGAGAAGAGTAATTGAATTATTTATTTTTTAAAAAAATTGAATTACGAATAAATGGAAACCTATTCTGATGCAAGCACGATGAAAGCTGGAAAATTTCATCCTAATAATGAACAAAACTAGTAGTTTACACTCAGGCAAGCTAAATGAAACAAGAGAAATTGAAAGNGGAGAGCCACTTTCGGATCGATCAAAGTGGAGGAGTTGACCACCACATTTTGGGCAGTCTTCAACCTGTTTGGGCACCATGAAATACATGAGACAGCTCTTGCACCCAGCCACAACCAAGACATTACCCTTATTATTACTATAACTACTACTACTACTGCTACTGCTGCTGCTACTATTATTCTGCTTTTCTACTTGTCCCAGCTCTTGGTAACACTGGTCTTTGGATGAAGAGGGGCATGACTCCGATGAAGACTCTTCGCTATCGTACCAACTCTCTTCTTCTGACTTGTAATCCCTACTCATACTGCTACTGTATTCTGCTACCCTCCTTGGATCCTCCTTTGCTTTCATTCCATTCTGCCAGTTTATGTAATAAATTTCCCCCGTCTGTACATGTATATAAGTACACAATCAATACATTGTTCATTCATTCCCACCAAATTATATGCAGATAACTTCTATAAAAAATCATCTTCTAAAAGGAAATAAGCACCCAACCGCCAGGACTAGCTAGAAAGACTCAATCTTCACAATTCAGATATCGAACAAATGTTCAGGACATCCGATTAACTAAGGAAAGCCGGACCTTCCCCCAAAGAGTAGGCAAAGCAAAAGGACATGACAAGCAATCAGAAAACTAAAAATAATCTTAACTTTCTAGGGGCTTCATCTGTGCGGTTGCACTATTGTTTTATATAATGAAGAACCTAGAGAAGAAAGAGGAGAGGATTCAATAACCTTCAAATCTAGGCATTGTTCCCAGTGGTAAGGGAGTGATATATGGGAGTTGAGTTCTAGAGTAGTGTCAGAGTTGGAGATGCGGTTGTTCAGGACATCGTCTGAGCTGGATGAGATTCCTATGCCAGCTTCGGCATCTGCCTCTGCATCTGTGACTGACCCTTCTTCCCTTCTGCTCTCATGGCTATGGTTGTTTAAGGAACAATTTTGAAGAGACCTCTCTAATGAAGCTGTGATCGCCTCCATCTCCATGTTCTGAGCTGAAAAATGGTTTCCAACAACTATTATGAAAACCACAAACATATACATATATATCCAAAATATAATCTTAAATTTTCTTCTACTTCCTTTTCTTTTTAATCTCATGCATTATATTCAACGTATTAATTAAATGGATGTACTCTTCCAAATAAACGATATACATTCAGATACTCTATTGCTACCTGTGATGTGACAGCGAGCAAAATCAAATAGAGTCCTGCACTAGAATACAGCACCAAACATAGCCTTAGAGACTCTCAACTATTTGAAAAACGCAAGACTAATCACAAGAAAACAGCCACCGATGTGGCATCGGTCAGTAATATTCTGAGAGAACAACTCAATATCCCTCAGTAAAAGATCACAATACTGACAAAAATAAGAGAAGCATGAGAACCAGTAAATTTCAAATTGCCTCCAATGAACCCAGCTCAAGTAACAATCATGCACAAACCCCTTTTCTTTTTTCGCAACTAGGAACATAATTCATGTTAATGAATCAAACATCCAAATGTTCAACCAAAAATGGAAGCAAATTCATAAACTTCCAAGCCATTGTAATCCATGAGAAGACAAGAACCATCAGAAAGGGCATTAGTCACCCACGCAGCAACTCAATCTGAAAAACGTGATCCAATACCAACATTAAGGAGCACGGGGTAAGAAACAACAAGTTCCAGCAACACAGCAACCCATCAGTATATGCAGCAACAAATTAGGATGACATTGATGTTCCAGCATATATTTAAACAGCTCTACTAACATTTAGAGGCAAGGAAAGTCCAGAAACAATATGACAGGCACAATCAAGGAGCAGGAAATGACCATCAGAAATTACAATTTCATCAATTTTGGCCATAACCCAATTAAAAATCACAATGGTAACACATGATTAATCCAAAGAATCTAACCCGGCAAATTGACCCAAAACATAAAGGAGTTGAAGTTTAAAACCAACACAACAATGAGAAATCTGCACAATACTCCACAATATCCCAAGAGAAATCACAATGAAACAAAAGAACATGACAATAATCAGGCACACGACGTAAGAACCACTTAAATCAACCAGGAATAAACTTAGCACATAAACTATCCATCATCAGGAAAATAAGGGAAAAAAACTTGAGAAGTATATTTACCAAATATCATAACCCTGACTATAAGTTGCTCAGAAATTCCCCAAGCAGAATGCCAGGAACAAAGTATAGGAGCAGAGGAAACCAAAAACCAAATACAGAAAAACTCCAGCCCCAACATCATTCAAGAAGAAGAGTTAATGATCTATTTTTCAGGATAATCTCAAGCAATAAGAACGCAATTAAACTCCATAAACAGAATGCCACAGGCACAAGCACAATCAAACGGCCAGAAATCAATGAATACAGCAAAAGACAGAGGAGAAGAAAAGAAAGGAAGGAAAGAAGGAAGGAAGGAAGGAAGGGGTTAATTGTTTACCAGTAAGGGTTTGGAGGTCCAAAAAGAGAGGTGGCTGGAAGCAGCAGCGAGCGGGGCAGAACCGCGAAACGCAAGGGAAGATATTAGAAAGCAGAAGAGTGGAGAGTGGGTGTGGATTTTAAGGGAAGAATTAGAGAACACGCGCAATGAAGCGGCGCGTGTGGAAGGGTCATGGTAACCGTAGGGTAGGAGGTGTCAGCTCCAGGGAACCACTGTGGGATGCATTTTGTCTGGCTTCGCTGCTTTCACTGAAAAGAGAAAGTGGAGGTTGGTGCAGAATGGAGATGGTCCAAACGGGACTGTGGACTGTGGACTGTGGCTGTGTCTCATAGGCATAGCTGGACTGTAAGAGAATAAAAGAATCTTTTCTTTTCCTTGTTTGTTTGACAAAACAGCAGGGAATCTATGGATAAAGGCCGCAGTGACAGTGGCAGCAGGCACCATCGCCTTGTCGTACCACAAAGAAAGAGATTGATGGGAGGTGTAGGGAATACAGACCTTTAGACTACTATGGACTATGGACTTGGTCCTGTGTTGTGTGTTCCCCCTCTCTATAATTTTGGATAAATTGTTATTTTTATCTAAAATTTTTTATAAAAGAATAAAATTAATAGAAATTATTTTTAATATAGACATGACGAAGGTGTTTTGATTGAATATTGACAGCATTATAAAAATGTAAAAAAGATATCGTATTACCATGTGTTTAATACGTATCATACGTGTTATAACGCAAGACCCTTTGTGTTGACTTTTCATCTGTAAAATTC
>NC_029790.2:21062064-21062464 GCF_000816755.2 Arachis ipaensis | reverse complement strand
ATTTTAAAATTATCTTTATTCTTCATCTTCAATCATAGATACATCTCTTTTTCTTTATCCTAAACTTTTGTCATCTTTTATTATTACTAATTTTTTTCTACTCTTCTACTACCACTCCAATACTCCATTACCACTCTATGTCTCTTCTGTCTTAAATTTCACAACCTCCCTTTAAAAAAATAAAAATATCCAAAAGTGAATATGACAAAGCACAAATTTTATTTGGTTTTGGTTAGAAAATAAAGGAGAATATGAAGAAAAAAATGTCGAAGGAATAAATAGAAAAAACAAAACTTAGTCAACACAATCTGTTTTAATAATGCCCTGAAAGAAAAGAAAATATTTTAAGTGTTGAATATTACATAATCTTAGTTACACATACTGAAGTGGTGGGCTCTTT
>NC_029790.2:20998802-21062034 GCF_000816755.2 Arachis ipaensis | reverse complement strand
GGGGCTCTCTTTTTTTTTTTTTTTATATGAAAGTAAAAGTAGTGATATATTTTAACATTGTAATTTTTGATATTTTTTAAAAGTGTGGAAGATACACAAATCGAAGGATTCAATTTCTATACTTCAAATTTTTTAATTTTTTTAACAGAAATTCATCGGTCCAATTTCTGTTTTCTCACAAATCTCTCGGTCCGATTTCTGTACTTCTCACAAATTGGACGGTCCGATTTTTGTTTATCTAATTAAACGGTTCCACATTTGAGAATAACACCCTATCAACCCACATTTTGAAAAAACACCGTTGCTACTCCAATATCAAAAACAAAATCTGGAAGTGGTGTAATAGCAGAAAAGAAAAAAGACAGTGACAATAAAAAATTGTAAAAATCTAGGTTGAAGATGAAGGATAAAAATAACTTAAAAATCTTAACTTTTTTAAAAAGTCATAAAAAATATAAATTTTTGGTATTTTTGTTATCGACGTTATACAAGAAACATGAATAACGCAGAAAGCTATGTAACTCCAGGTCTAAAAAATGACTAAAGGTCATATAAACGTATATTCAACATCAAATACAGGGGATAATAAAGAGCACATAAAACGGGAGCTCTAACACAAGTAAGATAACTACTATTCTACACCAAAAGCACACTTCTAACTTAAGCTTCGAAGTGTCATCGCAGGTTGCCCCCTGGCTTAGACTGTGAACAATCAACCTCGGGTCCTCGAATTCTCGTGAGTTCGTACCACGAGTCAGGTATGAACATTGACACCGTTTGTGGGATCTAAAATTGCTTGCACCATAGCTGGACACATGATCCAATCAACCATTAATCCTGACACTCCACTCAAGGAAACAATTCATGAAGACGGGCATGAAACTGATCCCAACCCCACTCATGAACGCCATGACCCTTTGGGGTTTGAGCGCAACAGTGGAGAACGTCGTATAGTTAGTTTGGGATCGTAAGACTATGACCATGCCATGCAGGAGATGTGCCATAAGATGCAGGAGATGCAAGAAATGCAAAATAAGATGAAGGAGTATTCCGAGGGTTACCTGAAACTGTAGGTCGATCTCGGATGAGATCTGCTGTGGTGGCCGGAGCTGTCGTGTCCGACTTGTTGAATCTGGTGGCGGAGCTGTCGTGTCCGACCTGGTGGAACTGAAGGAGCTGGAGATGCTGCTGATCCTTCGTCACCGGAGGATGGTGGTACCTGCAAGAGACTCCGATACTTAAGTTAGCATGGGCTTTTAGCAGGTTTTTAGTAGAATCAGAGTATGAGTTATACCTGGGTGCTCCAGTGTATTTATAATGTTGTAGAGTGATCTTTTCTGGAGATAAGATAGTTATCTTATCTTATCTTTGAGTGAAGTCATCTTTATCTTTAGGGGAACCGTCCTTATCTTTCTAGGCTTTGGCTGTCTTTAGATTTGGGCCGTGTTCCTTTGTCTGGGCCTTCTTGGGCCTCTGTAGTGATTTGGCCGACCTCTTTTATAAAGAGGTCGGATAATCCTGGTCTGAACAGTTCGGTCGACTTGTCGTTAATCAGCCTGGGTCGCACAGCTCGGATCCGGGCATGAATAGTTCCCCTGCTTGAGCGTGGTCTTCCTCTCGAGGTCGTGTCTTTTCAGACTTTTAACCACTTCTTGGAGAAGCCGAGCTCGAGCATTCTTTGTTGGGCCCGTTTGTAGAACTTCCTTTTATTGGTTTGAGTGCGGAATGTCTTTCTCACTCCTTTAACTGCATCGTGTGTTTGCGTTTTACCTAGGGAACGTGCGAGGGACTTTAAGTACTCATTAATTCCCTTTTGCTGTTTCCTTCTTCCCTCTTTCTTATTTCACTTTCGAATTTTCAAAGTGTCATCCCTTGTCATCCCTTCAGTTTCCCTTCTCCGTGCTTACTGTAACTTCCCTTTTTCTCTTTGTTCCTCTATTTCGTCTGTGACTCTTTGTTCTCTTGCCCCAAGCTCTCACGTCTTCGTGCCCTCCTTGCCTTCAGGAGTAGTTTGTGGGTTTGCCATCGTTTCGATCTTTCGTCGCCTTCTTTACAGGTTGGTTTTCTTGGCTTTTTTCCATTTTTGATACTTGGACTTTATGAGACTTTTACCTTTGCTTGTCTTTGTGTTGGAGAGTTTTTCTTTGCCTGCTGTGCACTGTTTTAAGGTTTCTTTAATTCTGTATGAATCTTCCTTTCGTTTTCTGCTAGCTAATGCTTCTAGGTTTTTGAATTTTGTTTATTGCTTCTGATCGTATCTTCTTGATTTGCGCCTTTGATGATTTTCCCTTTGCGTGCTTTGATGTTTGACAATTTGCTTTGATGATATGCTGTAAAAAGGTGATGACTTTGATATATTATTTTGTGTTTCTTCTTGTGGAATGTTGCTGTCGAAGGAGAGTTGTTTTCTTGTTTGAGGGATGTCGGGATGTAAGTCGCACTCTTTTTTCTGAAACCTTACTCTGTTGTTGCCTCCAAAGGGTGCCCCTGGATTTTGGTGTGAGTCCTGGGGTTTTCTTTTGCTGTTTGTATGCTTTAGCCCGAGTTGTATCCATATTTGTTCGAGATGCTTTGGTTAGTAATCCATTTTCTTTTTCTTACTGTAGGACTAGTTGACCCATGTTGTCTCGCAAAAATATTGTCGAGACCTCTTCCAAAGTCCCCGAGGGCATGTCGGACTGGCTGGACTCCCTCGTGTTGATGTGTGTCTCTGTGGTAAATGCTGAGTATTGTGTAGAGTTGAGGAAACATCACAGGATTTGTAGTAGTCAGGAGCAGGAGAAAGATTATGAGCTAGTAGCGCCTGATCCCGATGAGAGGGTTTGTTTCCCGACCTCGGTCCAGGGGGAGCGTCCCTTCTTTTATGCCTATGACTATTTTTTCAGCCAGCTGAACATTACTTTTCCTTTTACTCCTTTTGAGACCAATTTGTTGTGGTCGTGCAATGTATCTCCATCCTAGCTTCACCCGAATTCGTGGGGCTTCCTTAAGATCTTTCAATTACTGTGTCAAGAGTTGGATGTTAAACCATCTCAAAATCTTTTTCTTTACCTCTTTGTTTTGACTAAACCCGGCGTGGCTAAGAAGAAGGATGCTTGGGTATCTTTCCGAGCTGCCCATGGAAAGAAAGTTTTTTCGATGTATGATGAATCTTTTCGCGATTTCAAGAATTATTTTTTCAAGGTTCGAGCTATTGAAGGAGCCCGACCTTTCTTTTTGGATGAGAATGGTGAGCCCAGCTTTCCTTTAGAATGGCAAAAGAATGTAGTGGTGTCTAGATATACTTGGGAGATGTTGGACGAAGTTGAGCAAGCCTTTGTAACTGTGTTGGAAGAGAACTGGGGGCAGCCTCCCCATCTTGATACAAAGAAATTCCTAGGAGATCCCTTACTTCTCCGAGCTGAGCTGGGTAGTGGTCGACTCTTTTTTGTATCTGTTGTGCTTGTTTATTTTGTCGAATTTATTCTTTTTCTTTCCAATTTATAATTTGGTTTCTTGCTGTGTATTTTCAGATATGATTAAAAATAATGACTCCATGAGGGCCTTTAAGAAGGCGAGAAAGGCTACGGCTGCCCAGAACATCTCGGCTAAGGCGGCTGGAGAAGGATCTTCTCAGGTTCCTCCTAAAATGTCGATATTGAGCACTTCTAGGTCGAGGAAGATGATTCCTACTCCTCAAGTCCACTTGGTTAATCCTCCCGAAGCCTCTGCTGCTACCTCTTCTCCTACTGCCGTCCCTTCTCTAAAATGACAGAGAACTGTTGAGCCTTTCAATCTGGATGCCCCTGACTTTGATGCTATCGGGTTTGTTGATCAACAAAATTGCTCCTTATGGTGTTGTTCCTACTGACGATGTATCCATTCTTCGTCATTTGGACTTCATTACCCGGAGCAGTATAAAAATGGCACACATGGGGGCAGCATTATTTCGGACTGCCCAGGATGTTCTAGTTCACGCGACAAAGGCTTTTATGGAGGAGGCCAAGTCGGAATATGACAGGATCAAGGGGTTAAAGGAGGAGCTCGAAGTGAAGGTGGCTAAGCTGGAAAAGGAGTTGGAAGGTGAGAAGACTCGGGCTACTACTGCGGTGGCTTCTGCAAACCTGGCTGAGGAGATGGCGTAAAAGCATAAGGAGAGCTATGTCCTGACTTATGGCGAGATGATAGAGCTCAGGGAGAGGTTGGAGTCTGCTCGGGCTGACTACACCGAGCTCCAGGGCCATCTTGTAGGTAGCATGAATGCTGCTTATAAGAATTTGAAGGCTCAGGTTCGAGTTCTTGCGCCCGAGCTCGACCTCACCCTATTCAGTTTGGACAACATTGTAGAAGATGGTAAGATTGTCCCTGATGGCCCTGATGACGACGATGTAGATGTAGACCCTCCTCCTGTGCCATCTGTCAAAGCCCCTGCTGCCCCGGCATCTTCAACTCCTACTGCTGAGGTCGGCCAGCCCGAGTCCGACCCTGATGTTCAGATCTAGAACCGGGATGATGGGACTGTAGATGCAGTTCCTACGAGGATCATCTATCCTTCATCGACTCAAGATGCTGCTCCCGATGAGAACCTGGATCTTTGATGAATTTTATTTGATGTTTTGTACTGCCCGGTCTGTGGGCTTTTGAACTCTTATTTCTGTAACTTGTGGTCTGCTTGACTTGGATATTTTCGTCGCTTTTCTATAGCAACTCTATGTAGAAAAGCAAAGTAATTTCTTTAAGCACTTGAGGTCGGCTTTTTCGGGTGGCCTCTTGAGCCTTTTATTATGCCAGTTTTGTTCTTTTGTGATATGCTTTGTATGCAGCATTGTTCAGCACTTCCAAGCATCTTTAGAATGTTGGCATTTTGATGTCCGACCTCTTTTGATATACTTTTTTTTGTTTTCTGTGTTTTAGTCGAAATGGCTTTCGAGGTTAGCTTCGTTCGACTTATTCTTCGTAGTACTCCCATGGTAAGTCGATTTTGGTGAAGTTATGGTTGAGCCGTGCCTCTTCTAGCGCGTGTCTTTCACTAGGCTTTTTTAGTAATCCCTTGGGTTTACTTTTTTACAACTCTGTTGCTTGGTATTGGCTTTAGGCTGACTACTTCATCTCGGATGAGATCTGCTGTGGTGGCCGGAGCTGTCGTGTCCGACTTGTTGGATCTGGTGGCCAGAGCTGTCGTGCCTGACCTGGTGGAACTAGAGGAGCTGGAGATGCTGCTGATCCTTCGTCACCGGAGGGTGATGGTACCTACAAGAGACTCCGATGCTTAAGTTAGCATGGTCTTTAAGAAGATTTTTAGTAGAATCAGAGTATGAGTTATACCTGGGTGCTCCAATGTATTTATAATGTTTATCTTTAGGGGAACCGTCCTTATCTTTCTAGGCTTTGGCTACCTTTAGATTTGGGCCGTGTTCCTTTGTTTGGGCCTTCTTGGGCCTCTGTAGTGATTTGGCCGACCTCTTTTATAAAGAGGTCGGATAATCCTGGTCTGAACAGGTCGATCGACTTGTCGTCAATCAGCCCAGGTCGCACAGCTTAGATCTGGGCATGAACAGTGCCCCTGCTTGAGTGTGGTCTTCCTCTCGAGGTCATGTCTTTTCAGACTTTTAACCTTTTCTTGGAGAAGCCAAGCTCAAGCATTCTTTGTTGGGCCCGTTTGTAGAACTTCCTTTTATTGGTTTGAGTGCGGAATGTCTTTCTCACTCCTTTAACTGCAACGTGCGTTTGCGTTTTACCTAGGGAACGTGCGAGGGACTTTAAGTACTCATTAATTCCCTTTTGTCATTTTCTTCTAAGTTATTTCTAGTAATCCATTTTATGTGGGCCTTGTCAGGTCTCTTTTTATGGATTACTTTTTTATAACTTTTTGTAGCTTTGTCGGGCCGACTTCATCATGTCGGTCCCTTCTAAGTTATTTCTAGTAATCCATTTTATGTGGGCCTTGTCAGGTCTCTTTTTATGGATTACTTCTTCATAACTTTTTGTAGCTTTGTCGGGCCGACTTCATCATGTCGGTCCCTTCTAAGTTATTTCTAGTAATCCATTTTACGTGGACCTTGTCAGGTCTCTTTTTATGGATTACTTCTTTATAACTTTTTGTAGCTTTGTCGGGTCGACTTCATCATGTCGGTCCCTGGTGCACGAAATTGTGATCATCAATGGCGCCAAAAACTTGGTACGCACAATTGTAATCTCAACTCTTTATCACAACTTCGTACAACTAACCAGCAAGTGCACTGGGTCGTCCAAGTAATAAACCTTACGTGAGTAAGGGTCGATCCCACGGAGATTGTCGGCTTGAAGCAAGCTTTGGTCATCTTGTAAATCTCAGTCAGGCAGATTCAAATGGTTATGGAGAATTGATAATTAAAAGATGAATAAAACATAAAATAGGATAGAGATACTTATGTAATTCATTAGTGAGAATTTCAGATAAGCATATGAAGATGCTTTGTTCCTTCTGAACCTCTGCTTTCCTATTTCCATCTTCCAATCATTCATACTCCTATCCATGGCAAGCTTTATGTTGGGCATCATCGTTGTCAATGGCTACTTCCCGTCCTCTCAGTGAAAATGGTCCAAATGCGCTGTCACTGCACGACTAATCATTTGTCGGTTCTCAATCATGTTGGAATAGGATCCATTGATCCTTTTGCGTCTGTCACTATGCCCAACACTCGCGAGTTTGAAGCTCGTCACAGTCATCCCTTCCCAGATCCTACTCGGAATACCACAGACAAGGCTTAGACTTTCCAGATCTCAGGAATGACCGCCAATTATTCTAGCCTATACCACGAAGGTTCTAATCTTAGATTAGAAACCCAAGAGAATATACTCTAGCTGTCATCCAATGACTACGTTGAACATCATGTAGATCGCTTTGTGGTTGTCAGGCACGCGACCTTGGCTAAGCGAGTAACGAAGATTGGGTGATTGTCACGGGTCACCCCTTCATTCTGACTTAACTGAATTAAGTACGAGAGTATATCTTGGAGAAGAAGTAGGTGTGAATTGAATAGAAAATAGTAGTACTTTGCATTAATTCATGAGGAACAGCAGAGCTCCATACCTTAATCTATGGTGTGTAGAAACTCCACCATTGAAAATACATAAGAACAAGAAGTCTAGGCATGGCCGTAAGGCCAGCCTCAAACGTGAACATATAAGTTCCAAAGATGAAAAGTGTGTAAAGGTCTCTGAAAGTATGTAAAGGTCTCCAAAAGTATAATAGCAAGAGGTCATATTTATAATACTAGTAGCCTAGGGTTTACAGAAATAAGTAATTAATGCAGAAATCTTCTTCCGGGCCCACTTGGTGTGTGCTTGGTCTGAGCATTGAAGTTTTCACATGTAGAACTTTTCTTGGAGTTAAACGCCAGCTTTTGTGCCAGTTTGGGCGTTTAACTCCAGCTTTTATGCCAGTTCTGGCGTTTTGACGCCAGAATTTTTATGCTAATTTGGAACGCCAATTTGAGCCATCAAATCTCAAGTAAAGTATAGACTATTATATATTGATAGAAAGCCCATGATGTCTACTTTCCAACTCAATTAACAGCGCTCCAATTGGGCTTCTGTAGCTCCAGAAAATTCACTTCGAGTGCAGGGAGGTCAGAATCCAACAGCATCTGCAGTCCTTTTTCAGCCTCTGAATCAAATTTTTGCTCATGTCCCTCAATTTCAGCCAGAAAATACCTGAAATCACAGAAAAATACACAAACTCATAGTAAAGTCCAGAAATGTGATTTTTATTTAAAAACTGATAAAAATATAATAAAAAGTGACTAAAATATATTAAAAACTACCTAAAAACAATGCTAAAAAGCGTATAAATTATCCGCTCATCACAACACCAAACTTAAATTGTTGCTTGTCCCCAAGGAAATAAAATCAAAGTAGGATAAAAAGAAGAGAATATACAATGACTTCCAAAAACATCTATGAAGATCAGTCTTAATTAGATGAGCGGGGCTATTAGCTTTTTGCTTCTGAACTTTTTGGCATCTCACTTTATCCCTTGAAGTTCAGAATGATTGGCATCTATAGGAACTCAGAATTCAAATAGTGTTATTGATTCTCCTAGTTCAGTATGTTGATTCTTGAACACAGTCACTTTATGAGTCTTGGCCGTGACCCTAAGCATTTTGTTTTCCAGTATTACCACCGGATACATAAATGCCACAGACACATAACTGGGTGAACCTTTTTAGATTGTGACTTAGCTTTGCTAGAGTCCCCAATTAGAGGTGTCCAGAGCTCTTAAGCACACTATTTTTGCTTTGGACCACGACTTTAACCGCTCAGTCTCAAGCTTTCACTTGACACCTTCACGCCATAAGCACATGATTAGGGACAGCTTGGTTCAGCCGTTTAGGCCAGGATTTTATTCCTGTGGGCCCTCTTATCCACTGATGCTCAAAGCATTGGATCCTTTTTATTTCACCCTTGCCTTTTGGTTTAAAGGGCTATTGACTTTTTCTGCTTGCTTTTTCCTCTCTTTTTTTTGCAAGCTTTTCACTGCTTTTTCTTGCTTCAAGAATCATTTTTATGATTTTTCAGATTATCAATAACATTTCTCCTTTTCCATTATTCTTTCAAGAGCCAACAATTTTAACATTCATAAACAACAAACTAAAAAATATGTACTTTTCAAGCATTCATTCAGAAAACAAAGAGTATTGCCACCACATCAAAATAATTATTCTGTTTTAAAATTCAAAATCCATGCACTTCTTTTTCTTTTTTGATTAAAATATTTTTCTTTTAAGAAAGGTGATGGATTCATAGAACATTCATAACTTTAAGACATAGACACTAAGACATAATGATCATATAATAAAGACACAAACATAGATAAACCTAAAGCATAATTTTCGAAAAACAGAAAAATAAAGAACAAGGAAATTAAAAAACGGGTCCACCTTAGTGATGGCGGCTTGTTCTTCCTCTTGAAGATCTTATGGAGTGCTTGAGCTTCTCAATGTCTCTTCCTTGCCTTTGTTGCTCCTCTCTCATGACTCTTTGGTCTTCTCTAATTTCATGGAGGAGAATAGAATGCTCTTGGTGCTCCACCCTTAGTTGTCCCATATTGGAACTCAATTCTCCTAGGGAGGTGTTAATTTGCTCCCAATAATTTTGTGGAGGAAAGTGCATCCCTTGAGGCATCTCAGGGATTTCATGATGAGGAATTTTCTCATGCTCTTGCCCATGAGTGGGATCTCTTGTTTGCTCCATCCTTTTCTTAGTGATGGGCTTGTCCTCATCAATGAGGATGTCTTCCTCTATGTCAATTCCAACTGAATTGCAGAGGTGACAAATGAGATGAGGGAAGGCTAACCTTGCCAAAGTAGAGAACTTGTCCGCCACCTTGTAGAGTTCTAGAGATATAACCTCATGAACTTCTACTTCCTCTCCAATCATGATGCTATGGATCATGATGGCCCGGTCTATAGTAACTTCAGACCGGTTGCTAGTGGGAATGATTGAGCGTTGGATGAACTCCAACCATCCCCTAGCCACAGGCTTGAGGTCATGCTTTCTTAGTTGAACCGGCTTCCCTCTTGAATCTCTCTTCCATTGAGCGCCCTCTTCACAAATGTCTATGAGAACTTGGTCCAACCTTTGATCAAAGTTGACCCTTCTAGTGTAGGGATGTGCATCTCCTTGCATCATGGGCAAGTTGAATGCCAACCTTACATTTTCCGGACTGAAATCTAAGCATTTTTCCCGAACTATTGTAAGCCAATTCTTAGGGTTCGGGTTCACACTTTGATCATGGTTCTTCGTGATCCATGCATTGGCATAGAACTCTTGAACCATTAAGATCCCGACTTGTTGAATGGGGTTGGTGAGAATTTCCCAACCTCTTCTTTGAATCTTATGTTGGATTTCCGGATATTCACCCTTTTTGAGCTTGAAAGGGACCTCGGGGATCACCTTCTTCTTGGCCATAACTTCATAGAAGTGGTCTTGATGCACCCTTGAGATGAATCTCTCCATCTCTCATGACTCGGAGGTGGAAGCTTTTGCCTTCCCTTTCCTCTTTTTAGTGGTTTCTCCGGCCTTTGGTGCCATAAATGGTTATGGAAAAACAAAAAGCAATGCTTTTACCACACCAAACTTAGAAGGTTTGCTCGTCCTCGAGCAAAAGAAGAAAGAAAAGAGTAGAAGAAGAAAATAGAGGAGATGGAGGGGGGTTTTGTGGTTCGGCCAAGGGGGATTAGTAGTGTGTATGATGTGTGAAAATGAATGAGGGAAGATGGGTTTATATAGGAGTAGAGAGAGGGGTAGGGTTCGGCCATGTATGGGTGAGTTTGGGAGGGAAAGTGGTTTGAATTTGAATGGTGAGGTAGGTGGGGTTTTATGATGGATGGATGTGGATTGGTGAAGGGATTATGGAGAAGAGGGTAGGATTTGATAGGAGAGGGGTTTTTGGGGAAGAGGTATTGAGGTGATTGGGGAAGGGTATTTGGGGGAGAGTGTTATGGAAGGGTGTGAAGAAGAGAGAGAGAGAGAGAGACGAGGTAGGTGGGATCCTGTGGGGTCCACAGATCCTGAGGTGTCAAGGATTTTGCATCCCTGCACCATGTTGGCATGCAAACGCCCCTTGCTTGCCAATCCTGGCATTAAACGCCAGGTTGCTGCCCATTTCTGGTGTTTAACGCTAGCTTTTCTCCCCTTTCTGGCGTTTAACACCAGCTCTGTGCCCATTTTTGGCGTTAAACGCCAGCTCTATGCCCCTTTCTGGCGTTAAACGCCCAGAATGGTGCCAGACTGGGCGTTTAACGCCCATTCTGCTATTCTTACTAGCGTTTAAACACCAGTAAGCTTCTCCTCCAGGGTGTGCTATTTTTTAATACTGTTTTTCATTCTGTTTTTACTTTTTTAGTTATTTTTGTGACTTCACATGATCATCAACCTACATAAAATAACAATGGAAAATAAGTAGATATAATAAAATTGGGTTGCCTCCCAACAAGCGCTTCTTTAATGTCAATAGCTTGACAGTGGGCTCTCATGGAGCCTTACAGATACTCAAAGCATGATGATGGCCTCCCAACAGAAAAGTTAGAGTTTGAATGTAGGGGCTCTATTTGACTCTGCATTGAGAGAAGCTTTTCATGCTTCCTCTCCATGGTTACAGAGGGAGATCCTTGAGCCTTAAACACAAGGGAGTCCTCATTCACTTGAAGGACCAATTTTCCTCTGTCAACATCAATCACAGCTTTTGCTGTGGCTAGGAAGGGTCTGCCAAGGATGATGGATTCATCCATACACTTCCCAGTGTCTAGGATTATGAAATCAACATGGATGTAGTGGTCTTCAACCTTTACCAAGACATCCTCTACAAGTCCATAAGCCTGTTTCCTTGAATTGTCTGCTATCTCTAGTGAGATTTTTGCAGCTTGTACCTCAAGGATCCCTAGCTTGTCCATTACAGAGAAAGGCATGAGGTTTATGCTTGACCCTAGGTCACACAGAGCCTTCTCAAAGGTCATGGTGCCTATGGTACAAGGTATTGAGAACTTTCCAGGATCCTGTCTCTTTTGAGGTAATCTCTGCCTAGTCAAGTCATCCAGTTCTTTAGTGAGCAAGGGGGGTTCATCCTCCCAAGTCTCATTACCAAATAACTTGGCATTTAACTTTATGATTGCTCTAAGGTACTTAGCAACTTGCTCTTCAGTAACATCTTCATCCTCTTCAGAGGAAGAATACTCATCAGAGCTCATGAATGGCAGAAGTAAATTCAATAGAATCTCTATGGTCTCTGTATGAGCCTCAGATTCCCATGGTTCCTCATTAGGGAACTCCTTGGAGGCCAGTGGACGTCCATTAAGGTCTTCCTCAGTGGAAATCACTGCCTTTTCCTACTCTCTAAGTTCGGCCGAGTGGGTAATGTTGATGGCCTTGCACTCTCTTTTTGGATTCTCTTCTGTATTGCTTAGGAGAGTACTAGGAGGGAGTTCAGTAATTTTCTTACTCAGCTGACCTACTTGTGCCTCTAAATTTCTAATGGAGGACCTTTTTCAGTCATGAAACTTTGAATGGTTTTAATTAGATCAGAGACTATAGTTGCTAAGTCAGAATGGCTCTGCTTAGAATTCTCTGTCTGTTACTAAGAAGATGATGGAAAAGGCTTGCTATTGCTAAACCTATTTCTTCCACCATTACTGTTTGTTGAAGCCTTGTTGAGGCCTCTGTTGGTCCTTCCATGAGAGATTTGGGTGATTTCTTCATGAAGGATTATAGGTGTTTCCATAAGGTTCTCCCATGTAATTCACCTCTTCTATTGCTGGGTTCTCAGGATCATAAGCTTCTTCTTTAGATGAAGCTTCTTTGGTACTGCCTGTTGCTGCTTGCATTCCAGACAAACTCTGAGAAATCATATTGACTTGCTGAGTCAATATTTTGTTTTGAGCCAATATGGCATTCAGAGTGTCAATCTCAAGAACTCCTTTCTTCTAATTCGTCCCATTATTCACAGGATTCCTTTCAGAAGTGTACATGAATTGGTTATTTGTGACCATTTCAATGAGTTCCTGAGCTTCTGTAGGTGTCTTCTTCAAATGAAGAGATCCTCCAGCAGAGCTGTCCAATGACATCTTGGACAGTTCAGACAGACCATCATAGAAGATACCTATGATGCTCCACTCTGAAAGCATGTCAGAAGGATACCTTCTGATCAATTGCTTGTATCTTTCCCAAGCTTCATAGAGTGATTCACCTTCCTTCTGTCTGAAGGTTTGGACTTCCACTCTAAGCTTACTCAATTTTTGAGGTGAAAAGAACTTTGCCAAGAAGGCATTGACTAGCTTTTCCCAAGAGTTCAGGCTTTCCTTAGGTTGTGAATCCAACCATATCCTAGCTCTGTCTCTTACAGCAAAAGGGAAGAGCATAAGTCTGTAGACCTCAGGGTCAACCCCATTGGTCTTAACAGTATCACAGATTTGCAAGAATTCAGCTAAGAACTGATGATGATCTTCTAATGGGAGTCCATGAAACTTGCAATTCTGTTGCATTAGAGAAACTAATTGATGCTTAAGCTCAAAGTTGTTTGCTCCAATGGCAGGGATAGAGATGCTTCTCCCATAGAAGTCGGGAGTAGGTGCAGTAAAGTCACCAAGCACCTTCCTTGCATTGTTGGCATTGTTGTTGTTTTTGGCTGCCATGGCTTCTTCTTGTTTGAAAAGCTCTGTTAGGTCCTCTACAGAGAGTTGTACTTTAGCTTCTCTTAGCTTTCTCTTCAAGGTCCTTTCAGGTTCAGGATCAGCCTCAACAAGAATGTCTTTGTCCTTACTCCTGCTCATATGAAAGAGAGAGAAGAAGGAAGTATGGAATCCTCTATGTTATAGTATAGAGATTCCTTGAGACGTCAGAGGAAAAGAAGAATAGAAGGAGGAGGTAGAGAGGAGAGAATTCAAACTTATAGAGAGAGGGAGTCCGAATTGCACATTGAGGAAGAGTGCTAGTCCCTTAAATAGAAAAATGTGAGAAGGGGGGGAGGAAGAATTTTCGAAAACAAATTAAAAAGATTTTGAAATAATTAAAAGAAATATTGAAAAATTGATTGATGATTTTCGAAAATTAATGTTGAGAAAGTAGTTAAATGATTTTAAAAAAGATTTTGAAATTAGAAATAAAAAAGATATGATTGAAAATTATTTTGAAAAAGATGTGATGGAGAAGATATGATTGAAAATTATTTTGAAAAAGATGTGATGGAGAAGATATGATTGAAAATCAAATGAAAAAAAGAAAGTTTTAAAATTAAAGTTGATTACTTGACTAACAAGAAATTAGAAGATATGATTCTAGAATTTAAAATTTGATCCTTTCTTAATAGGCAAGTAACAACTTGAAAATTTTGAATTAAATCATTAATTGTAGCAAGAATTTTCAAAAATAGTAAAAAAAATATAAAATGGAAAGAAATTGATTTTGAAAAGATATGATTTGAAAAAGATTTGATTTTGAAAAATTATGAAAATTTGCAAAAGATTTGAATTAAGAACAAAATCTTACCTCTTGTGCCATCCTGGTGTTAAACACCTAGAATGGTATCCATTCTGGCGTTTAACGCCCAAAATACTACCCTTTTGGGCGTTTAACGCCCAGTCAGGTACCCTGGCTGGCGTTTAAACGCCAGTTTTCCTTCTTCATTGGGCGTTTTGAACGCCCAACTTTTTCTGTGTAATTCCTCTGCTGCATGTTCTGAATCTTCAATTCTCTGTATTAATGACTTGAGAAGACATAATTTTGAAATTTTTTTTTGAGTTTTTTAATGATGAGAAACAACAAAATAAAACTAATCATGGAAAACTAAGATCAAATAAACAAAGCATGCAAGACACCAAACTTAGAAATTTTCATATTAGATACACCAACAGATTGAGAATGCATATGAGAAACAACTAAACACACAAAACAAGAGAATTTAAAGATCAGAGCAAGGAAATCATCAAGAACATCTTGAAGATTAATGAAGAACATAATGCATGTAATTTTTGAAAATTAGAAGAATGCAATTGACACCAAACTTAAAATTAGACACTAGACTCAAACAAGAAACATAAAATATTTTTGATTTTAAGATTTAAAATTTTTTTTTGTGATTTTTCGAAAATTATATGGAAAAGAAAATAAAGAGATTCAAAATTTTTAATAAGAATTCCAGGAATCATGCAATGTTAGTCTAAAACTCCGGTCCAGGAATTAGACATGGCTCACTAGCCAGCCAAACTTTCAGTGATAGCTTCGATCTAAAACACTAGACATGGCCAATGGCTAGCCAAGCTTTAGCAGATCATTACTTTCAATAGCAAAATTGATAGAAATCAATAAGCTCTTGTGATGATAAGTTGAAACCTCGGTCCAAAAGTTTAGACATGGTTTCACAACCAGCCAGACTTCAACAAATCATCATGAAACTCTAGAATTCATTCTTAAAAACTCTGAAGAACAGAATAGAAATTTTTTTTTTGTATTTTTGAAAATTTTTTTCGAAAAAAAAAAGTAAAAAGCTTAAACATAAAATAAAATTACCTAATCTACGCAACAAGATGAACTGTCAGTTGTCCAAACTCAAACAATCCCCGGCAACGGCGCCAAAAACTTGGTGCACGAAATTGTGGTCATCAATGGCACCAAAAACTTGGTACGCACAATTGTAATCTCAACTCTTTATCACAACTCCGCACAACTAACCAGCAAGTGCACTGGGTCGTCCAAGTAATAAACCTTACGTGAGTAAGGGTCGATCCCACGGAGATTGTCGGCTTAAACCTCTACTTTCCTATTACCTTCTTCCAATCATTCATACTCCTTTCCATGGCAAGCTTTATATTGGGCATCACCGTTGTCAATGGCTACTTCCCGTCCTCTCAGTTAAAATGGTCCAAATGCGCTGTCACCGCACGGCTAATCATCTGTCAGTTCTCGATCATGTTGGAATAGGATCCATTGATCCTTTTGCGTTTGTCACTACGCCCAACACTCGCGAGTTTGAAGCTCGTCACAGTCATCCCTTCCCAAATCCTGCTCGGAATACCACAGACAAGGTTTAGACTTTCCGGATCTCAGGAATGACCGCCAATTATTCTAGCCTATACCACGAAGGTTCTAATCTTAGATTAGAAACCCAATAGAATATACTCCAGCTGTCGTCCAATGACTACGTTGAACATCATGTAGATCGCTTTGTGGTTGTCAGGCACGCGACCTTGGCTAAGCGAGTAACGAAGATTGGGTGATTGTCACGGGTCACCCCTTCATTCTGACTTAACTGAATTAAGTACGAGAGTATATCTTGGAGAAGAAGTAGGCGTGAATTGAATAGAAAATAGTAGTACTTTGCATTAATTCATGAGGAACGGCAGAGCTCCACACCTTAATCTATGGTGTGTAGAAACTCCACCGTTGAAAATACATAAGAACAAGAAGTCTAGGCATGACCGTGAGGCCAGCCTCAAACGTGAACATATAAGTTCCAAAGATGAAAAGTGTGTAAAGGTCTCTGAAAGTATGTAAAGGTCTCCGAAAGTATAATAGCAAGAGGTCCTATTTATAATACTAGTAGCCTAGGGTTTACAGAAATAAGTAATTAATGCAGAAATCTTCTTCCGGGCCCACTTGGTGTGTGCTTGGGCTGAGCATTGAAGCTTTCACATGTAGAGACTTTTCTTGGAGTTAAACGCCAGCTTTTGTGCCAGTTTGGGCGTTTAACTCCAGCTTTTGTGCCAGTTTGGTCGTTTAACTCCAGCTTTTATGCCAGTTCTGGTGTTTTGACGCCAGAATTTTTATGCTGACTTGGAATGCCAATTTGGGCCATCAAATATCGTGAAAATTCACTTTGAGTGCAGGGAGGTTAGAATCCAACAGCATCTGCAGTCCTTTTTCAGCCTCTGAATCAGATTTTTGCTTAGGTCCCTCAATTTCAGCCAGAAAATACCTGAAATCACAGAAAAATATACAAACTCATAGTAAAGTCTAGAAATGTGATTTTTATTTAAAAAATGATAAAAATATAATAAAAAATGACTAAAATATATTAAAAACTACCTAAAAATAATGCCAAAAAGCGTATAAATTATCCGCTCATCAGTCCCTTCTAAGTTATTTCTAGTAATTCATTTTATGTGGACCTTGTCAGGTCTCTTTTTATAGATTACTTCTTTATAACTTTTTGTAGCTTTGTCGGGTCGACTTCATCATGTCGGTCCCTTTTAAGTTATTTCTAGTAATCCATTTTATGTGGACCTTGTCAGGTATCTTTTTATGGATTACTTCTTTATAACTTTTTGTAGCTTTGTCGGGTCGACTTCATCATGTCGGTCCCTTTTAAGTTATTTCTAGTAATCCATTTTCAGGGCTAGCCATGCCTCTTTTCTATGGGTTACTTTTTATAACTTTTTGTCGCTTTAATCTAGTCTGACTTCTTTTATGTCAGTCCATTCTAAGTTATTTCTGCTAATCCATTTTTTATTTCAAACCTCGTCAGGCCTCTATTCATGGATCGCTTTTTATAACTTCTTGCATTATTCTGTTTTTGTCGCTTTTCATCTTGCTGATTTTGATCCTCGTTTGGCCGACCTTTGATGAATTCGGTTTTCATCTTCGCCGACCTTATCATGATCGAGCAGTGGGTTTGGTTTTCACTTTTGCCGATCTGTAGCTTTATAATCGGGTGATGAATTTTTGCATTTCAGATTAATGCGTCTTGATAAAGAGGATTTGTAGAAAATCTGAAAAAACTCTATTCAAATAGAAAATATGCAAATATATACATGTGGGTGCTCACCCTTCTTAAATTAGGTAATTTGTAGATCTTGGCTTGGCGCCTCATTAAAAAACCTTCTTTAGGAAAAAGAGTGTACCTTTGTCCTAAGATCTTTTATTATCTTTTAACTATAATACCTTCTTAGGTTGCAGGCATGCCATGACCTTGGTAGCTCTCGCCCCTCAAGTTCGGATACTTTGTAATAGCCCTTTCCCAATACCTCTGTGACTCGGTATGGTCTTTTCCAGTTAGCCGCCAGCTTCCCCTCTCCGGGTCGACTTGTTACGATATTTCGGATTAGAATGAGGTCATTGTTGGCGAAGCTTCGCTGTACTACCTTTGTGGTGGAATGAGGAGTTGTCCGATATGCCCATAAGACTTGTGGGAGCTCTTCAGCCCATGCTCCCTTTCCGTCTTGTAGTCTCCATTTTAATCCAGCCAATATGACTTTATTGGCGACTTCTGCCTGTCCATTAGCCTGGGGATGTTCTACGGAAGTGAATTGGTGTTTTATTTTCAAGTCGGCCACCAATTTTCTAAAGCCTATGTCTGTGAATTGAGTGCCATTATCTGTGATAATGGAGTAAGGAACCCTAAATCTTGTGACAATGTTTCTATATATGAATTTTTTGACTTCTTTGAGCAGTGGCGTTAGCTAGGGGCTCTGCCTCAATCCACTTTGTGAAATAGTCTACCCCTACGATGAGGAACTTGACCTATCCTGATCCTTGGGGGAAGGGCCCAATGAGGTCGAGTTCCCATTTTACAAATGGCCAAGGTGAGGTTACACTGATGAGTTCTTCTGGTGGGGCGATGTGAATATTTGCATGTTTCTGACATGGTGGACATGTCTTTACGAACTCTGTTGCTTCCTTTTGCATAGTCGGCCAATAGAATCTGGCTCGGAGTACTTTTTTGGCGAGAGCTCGTGCTCCGAGATGGTTTCTACAGATGCCACTGTGTACTTCCTCTAAAACTTCCTTGTATTGGAAGTTGGCACACATTTTAATAGTGGCGTTAAAATCCCTCTCTTGTATAGAGTATTGTTTATGATGGTATAGTATTGTGCCTCCCTTTTTAACCTCTTTGCCTCCTTTTTATCTGTAGGGAGTGTTTCTATTTTGAGATAGTTAATTATGGGAGTCATCCATCCTTGATCCATACTTGTTATGGCTAGGACCTTTTCTTCTTCCGAGATTGACGGGTTCTACAGTATTTCTTGGATGAGGCTTCTATTGTTGCCCCCTGGTTTGGTGCTGGCTAGTTTTAAGAGTGCATCAGCTCGAGCATTCTGTTCTCGAGGTACGTGGCGGACCTCATATTCCCCGAGTTGTCCGAGCTGTTTCCTGGTTTTGTCCAAGTACTTTTTCATGGTGGGATCATTGGCTTGGTAGCTCCCTGCTTTTTGTGAGGTGACTACTTGTGAGTCGCTGAAGATGATAAGTTTTTGAGCTCCAACCTCCTTAGCCAGCTCCAAACCAGCTAGTAGTGCCTCATATTCGGCCTGGTTGTTTGAAGCAGGGAACCCGAATTTGAGGGAAAGTTCGATTTGGGTTCCCTGAACGCTTTTTATTATCACGCCTGCGCCACTTCCGATTTTGTTTGAAGAGCCGACTACGTAGAGATTCCATTCTGTGGGAATTCCCAGAGTGTCAGTGTATTCAGCAATGAAGTCGGCCAGATATTGGGACTTGATGGCCGTCTGAGCTTCATATTGTAGGTCGAACTCGGATAGCTCGACTGCCCACTGTAAAATCCTTCTGGCTAAATCTGTTTTCTATAGAATGCCTTTTATGGGCTGGTAAGTATGGACTTTGATCGTGTGAGCTTGAAAATATGGTCGAAGTCGTCGAGAAGTTAGTATGAGAGCGTAGGCGAACTTTTCTATCTTCTGATAGTTTAGTTTGGTCACTTGTAGGGCTTTGCTGATGAAGTAGATGGGCTGCTGCCCATTTTTGTCTTCTCTGACTAGTGCTGAGGCTATTGCTCGATTTCCTACTACGAGGTATAATACAAGTGGTTCTCCCTCCCGTGGTCGAGTTAGAATAGGTGGTTGTCCCAGGAACCGTTTGAAATCCTAGAAGGCCTGCTCGCACTCCGTTGTCCATTCAAACCTCCTTCCCTTCTTTAAAGTGGCGTAGAAGGGGAGAGATCTTATGGCTGATCCGGCTAAAAATTTGGACAAGGCTGCCAGTCTTCCATTGAGTTGCTGTACCTCTTTGACGCAGGCCAGACTTTTATGTCGAGTATTGCTCGACATTTATTTGGGTTTGCCTCAATTCCTCTTTGTGTGAGCATGAAGCCCAAGAACTTGCCAGCTTCTACTGCAAAAGTGCATTTTACTGGATTGAGTCGCATACCGTGCTCTCTTATGGTGTCGAACACTTTGGTGAGGTCAGAAAGTAGCAATTCTTCACTCTGTATTTTTACCAACATGTCATCTACATATACCTCCATGAGTTTCCCAACGTGGTCTGCGAAGACTTTGTTCATTAATCTTTGGTAAGTATCTCCTGCGTTTTTAAGTCCGAATGGCATGACGACATAACAATAGTTTGCTTTTGGGGTTAGGAACAAGGTTTTTTCCTAATCAGGTGGATACATTGGGATTTGATTGTATCCTGAATAAGCATCCATGAAAGAGAGGTACTTGTATCCAGAGGAAGCATCCACTAGAGTGTCGATATTTGGGAGTGGATAGGGATCTTTTGGGCAAGCTTTATTGAGGTCGGTGTAATCAGTGCACATCCGCCATTTCCCATTTGACTTTTTCACCAAGACAACATTGGCTAGCCATAGGGGGTACTTGAATTCTCTTATGAATCCTGCCTCCAGTAGAGCTTGTACCTGTTCTTCCACAGCTTGGGATCTTTTCGGCCCGAGCTTCCTACGCTTCTGCTGTACTGGCCGAGATCCTGGGTATACTGTCAGTTTATGGCACATTAGCTTGGGGTCTATGCCTGACATGTCTGTGGCCCTCCACGCGAAGAGGTCGACATTATCCCTTAGGAACTGTATCAAGGGCCTTTTTACCTCTTCCTTTAGGGTTGCCCCAATATTTGTTGTTCTGTCCAGGGTGTCTCCGATCTGGACTTCTTCGACTTTGCCCTCAGGTTGTGGGCGAAGTTCTTCCTGACCTCGAACTCCCCCGAGTTCAATGGTGTGGATTTCTTCCCATTTGCCTCTGAGGTTCAGACTTTCATTGTAACAGCGTCGTGCTATTTTCTGATCTCCTTTTATCGTACCAATCCCTTCTGGGGTTGGAAATTTCATGCATAGATGTGGAGTTGAGACTACTGCTATGAGCTGATTTAATGTTGCCCGACCTATTAGGGCGTTGTAGGCTGAGCTTATGTCGACTACAATATAATCTATGTTGAGTGTCCTTGACCGGTTTCCTTTTCCAAAGGTTGTGTGTAGTGAGATGTATCCAAGTGGTTGGATTGGAGTGTCTCCTAGTCCAAATAAGTTGTTCGGATATGCTCTGAGCTCTTTTTCCTCTAGGCCGAGTTTGTCGAAGGCGGTTTTAAACAAGATATCAGCCGAGTTTCCTTGGTCCACTAGTGTGTGGTGGAGGTTAGCGTTGGCCAATATGATAGTGATGACCATGGGATCGTCGTGTCCCGAGATGATACCAGTCGCGTCCTCTTTAGTGAAAGTAATAGTAGGCAGGTTGGGTGCCTCTTCTCCTCCCTCGATGTGATATACTTCTTTCAGGTATCTTTTTCGAGATAATTTAGAGATCCCTCATCCTGCAAATCCTCCATATATCATGTGGACATGTCTCTCTGGGGTACGAAGTGGCCGCTCAGTTCGGCCGACTTCTTCGTCTCTTCTTCTTTTTCTGGGCTCATCTGTTTTGCTGGCTAAGTACCGATCTAGTCTCCCCTCTCTCACCAATTTTTCTATGACATTCCTCAAGTTGAAGCACTCGTTGGTGGGATGTCCATAAATTCGATGGTATTCATAATATTCTGTCCGATTTCTGCCTCCTTTTTTGCTTTTAATTGGTCGAGGTGGTGGAACCTTCTCAGTGTGGCATAATTCTCGATAAACTTCCACAAGAGACACCCGAAGGGGGGGGGTGTAGTTGTGGTATTTCTTAATCTTCTCTCCGTGTTGGTCTTCTTTCTTCTTGGACTCTTTATCCTTATCCCGAGATGAGTAGGAGAATCCGGATTTTGAGGTCTCTCCTATTCGAGAGTTTTCCTCCATGTTGATGTAGTTCTCATCTCGTTCCTGCACTTTATTTAGAGATGTGGGATATCTTTTTCATATGGAGTGACTAAAAGGTCCCTCTCGTAGGCCATTGATGAGGCTTATAATGGCTGCTTCTGTTGGCAGACTTTGTATATCCAAACATGCTTTGTTGAATCTTTCCATATAGTTGCGAAGACTCTCCCGATCTCTTTGCTTGATCCCTAATAGGCTTGGGGCGTGCTTGGTTTTGTCTTTCTGTATGGAGAATCTGGCAAAAAATTTTTTGGCTAGGTCATCGAAACTTGCGATGAATCTCGGGGGCAGACTGTCGAACCATTTAATTGCTGTCTTGGTTAGGATTATTGGGAAGGCTTTGCATCGAATAGCGTCTGATGCGTCGGTGAGATACATTCTGCTTCTGAAATTGCTGAGATGATGGCTCGGATCTGATGTGCCGTCGTATGGGGTTATGCCAGGAGCTTTGAAGTCCTTTGAGACTTTGGCTTTCATAATCTCTTTAGTGAATGGGTCTTGATCTTTGCGGGGGTGATCTTCATGACTGGATTGTGTAGTCTTGGTTTTGAGATCGGCTTCGAGTTTCAAGAGTTTATCCTCCGATTCTCGGCGTCGCCTGGTTTCTCTCTGAAGGTTTCTTTCAGCTTCTCGTTGATGTTCGACCTCTTTTTCGAGTTGTTTGAGGCGATCTTGTTGAGCTCGTAGGGCCTCCATGATTTCTGTGTTTGGAAAATTTTTATTTTTGTTGGGTTGAGAGGTATCCTTAGGTGTGGTGTCCGCATTTTTATGCGGAGTTCTCTCCTCCAATTCGGAGTCATGGTCGTTGTCAAGGTTATCTGCCATGGTGATGGGATGACTTCCAAGTCCCCGAAAATGGTGCCAATGTTCTGAGGGTTACCTGAAACTGTTGGTCGATCACGGATGAGATCTGCTGTGGTGGCCGGAGCTATCGTGTCCGACCTGGTGGAACTGGAGGAGCTGGAGATGCTGCTGATCCTTCATCACCAGAGGGTGGTGGTACCTGCAAGAGACTCCGATACTTAAGTTAGCATGGGCTTTAAGCAGGTTTTTAGTAGAATCAGAGTATGAGTTATACCTGGGTGCTCCAGTGTATTTATAATGTTGTAGAGTGATCTTTTCTGGAGATAAGATAGTTATCTTATCTTATCTTTAAGTGAAGTCATCTTTATCTTTAGGAGAACCGTCCTTATCTTTCTAGGCTTTGGCTGCCTTTAGATTTGGGCCGTGTTCCTTTGTCTGGGTCTTTTTGGGCCTCTGTAGTGATTTGGTCGACCTCTTTTATAAAGAGGTCAGATAATCCTGGTCTGAACAGGTCGGTCGACTTGTCGTCAATCAGCCCGGGTCACACAGCTCGGATCCGGGCATGAACAAAGAGCTAGAGAGAAGATTAAAAGAATTCTTAGAGTCCCACAGAACCCGATCCCGCAATCGTACGGTAAAGGAGCGTTCCCGAGGTAGAGAAAGGGTGAGTCCAGAAAGGTCCCGAGATCACCGACGTGAAGATGGGGTCGGCTAAAACGGAGGAAATCCTCTCGACATCAAGATCCATATGATGACCACAAAAGATGAAGAAGGTCCAACTCCCAATCCCAATCAACTCAGTCCAGAAGGAAACGGACTTTGGACAGAAGTCCAAGCCCTATGCATTATATGGATTCTAGGGAGCATGTAATCATGGGACAAACTCCCTTTGCCTCACATGTTCTACAGGTCCGATTATTCAAATACTTTGATAAACCAACCGATTTGAAATATGAAGAAAAGTCAGACTCTCAGGAACATATAGATGCTTTTGAAGCATGAATAAACCTAAAGGGAGTAGGAGATGCTATAAGATATAAAGCATTCCCAATAACTCTTTCTGGGCCGGCAAGGGTGTGGTTCAACACATTGTCCTCTGGCTCCATCTCCTCATTTCATGGCATCAAGGTCAAGTTTCTTGCTCACTTTACCACTAGGCGTACTCAGGCTAAACACCAATTTCACTACTCGGAGTAGAACAAAGGGTTGGGAAAAGCATAAGAGATTATCTTGACAGGTTCAACAAAGCACTCTTAGAAGTGAACACCAGAACACCAAAGGTCATATGTCTTTGCCTTATCGCCGGTTTGCTCGAAGGAGACTTCTGTAGGCACCTCACATCTAAAGATGTGAAGTTTATGGAGAAAATCCATTAGATTGCTCTAGAATATATGAAGGACGAAGACATCTCAAGTGTAGTTTTGACAAAGTGAAAAAACTCAGCTCCCTCACCTAATAAGGCCGGGACCTCGGGATAAAGTACTCTAAAGACAATGGTTCCTAGAATGGGAAAATTTTCTTCATACATACCGCTCGTGGCATCACTAGCGGAGGTTTACCAACAAGTGTCACATCGTGGCATCTACCCAAAGCTAGGCAAATTTGACCAAGGGCATCTTTAAATAAATCTCAATATTGTGATGACCATAAGTCCTATGGTCATAGGATAGAAGATTATGTAGATATGAAGGATGCCTTAGAGTAGGCTATCCAGGATGGAAAGCTTCCAGAGATTGTCTAGCATGTTAAGCCACCCCAATGACAAAATGATTATGAATATCAGGAGGCGAGGAATCCTCAAAATTCTAAAACTACAAAAAGTCAGGAAGTCACTGCACAAGTGTTTGTGAATGTGGTGGTACGAAAGAATGAGTTGTAAAAAACTAAAAACGCAATTAAGAAAGATGTCAAGTCCACAAGTAGTTCCAACGTTTTCAAGATACAGAGCTTCCCAACCATTCAATTCAATGCAGAAGATTACCAATATACCACGATGGAGGATGATGAGCCTTTGGTGATCACAACTAGGTTATGAAATGGAATCGCAAAAAGAATATTGATATATATTAGAGCAGATTCCAATTTACTATTTAGGAATGCATTTAATGCCCTAGGGCTCAAGGATCACCATCTCAAGCCACACCTACCTGGAGTGATGGGATTGGGAGATTATTATATCAAACCTGACGGAGCTATCAACTTCCTCTTCACGGTGGGAGAAGGATCGGAAGCTTGGGTGGTACAAGAAGAGTTTGTAGTTTGAAGGATTCAACGGCCCATAATGTTATCCTTGGACGAAAAATGCTGAATGACCTTTGCGCTTTCGTTTTAACCAAGTTTTCCATCATGAAGTATATGACGGCAGAAGGATGGGTAGCCACAATTCAAGGAGATCGAATATTTGCTATCAAGTGCAATACAGCAAGTCTGGGCCTAAGAGATAAGGCCCAGAAGTCCACAGGGGTATTCTTACTGGATTTGGACTCTCGAGTTCAGGAGAAGCCGAGGCTGCAGACTGACGATAATCTGGAAAGATCCAAATTGGATTGGAGGCGGAGAAATATACATTCATCAACAAAGACTTACTTTACCCGCTGAAGTCGGAACTTCAAGATCTCTTGAAAGGTAACATATCTATTTGCCAGGGAACCATCCGACATGCCCGGGATTGACCCCGCGTTCATGTCCCATCAACTTGCCATCGATCCCTCGTATAAACCGGTCGCTCAACGACATCGTAAGATGTCCCAAGATCAGGGTGACGAGGTTAAGAGGCAAGGGCAAGGGTTATTTGTAATACCCTACCACACTAAACTTTACGCTTAAGTCGTAAAACAGAGGTGGTGTGGTATTACGACCTCTAAAATAAAATGAGTACATATAATAGCAGAAGAATTATAATATGCTAGGAGCCTTGAAGAATAGAGGAAACAAAAATCGCGAAATAAAAGAGCAACGCTCAAGGAACGAGTTAACTTGCGTGCTAAGAAAACCATAACTATTAAACATAAGATAACAGAAGTGGGAATAGAGTGCCAAAGATACAAAATAACAAGCTCCTAACTCAGCCTGCGAAGTCAAGACTGGCCGGAGAATATTTACATATATATACATACATATCCAAAACCCAAAAGTACATATACACAATCCTGCCTCTCCATAAACCTCTAGGAGGATCAAAAGAACAAGTTATGCAGAGAGAAAACTAAGTACATATATATACATCATAGCATGACAAAATAACCCTGTAACCACTCTGCTTCAAGAGTCCAGATGCCTAACGAGATGCCTCTCGACCTGCATCTGAAAAATAACAACATAGTATGGAATGAGAACCGGAGGTTCTCAGTATGGTAAAGGTGCCACACACATAATATATAAGGTCCTGGGAATGCCAGAGGCAATCCTAGAACGCCGACACTCAGATTATAGAGCTTAAAGTATTAAATAGAAGCCATAAAAGGTGGTTCTCTAAAAATATTTAATCCTAACTCAACTTAACCTTAAATCTAAATCCATACTGCCATTCTTCCATACCTCCAACTCCTTCATGCATTTTCACAGACAAATAGACAGATAAGGCAAACACAAGAAGGTTACAACTACTGCAGGTAACAAATACACATTTAGCATGGCAAATACAGATAGGCACACCCAATTAAAGCACAAGCAAGTAATTCAAGTAATATGCATATGATGCATGCCTGTCCTATGGCTGATGAGGCTCATCTGTCGGTTATCCAGCCAACCCGACAAGTCTGAATTGTCCTTAGACGGTCCTCCGACGTGCATCCCCAAGAGTCTATGCATAGCTTTTTTTTAAGTAATCAATATTGCTCAATGGGGGTAACATTTCCGGGAATTTATATAGTGCCCGGTCACACTTACGTCGTAGGGTCAACAGAGTATCGAGTTTTCAACCTGGTACACATGGTGGCAAGCCACGGCACTTTATCCAGGGAATCTCTGATGTGGCGGAAATTGGGGAGTTAAGAATTTATTATAAGAGATGCGTTGCAAGTAAAGTTCTTAACAAACCAGAAATCCACTTATCAATTTAGAAGGGTTGTCACAAAGTTAAAATTAAAATACTGGGAGTATGAGTCCCAGGTCGTCTCCCAACGAGTTGCAGAGAGATGTGCTATTTTATTAATCAGATGTTTTCAAAAATGGTTTGAGTTGAATAACAGGAAATTAAATTGGAGAGTTTATGTAATTTTAAATAAAAGCCTTGGCTGGGAGTAGATTAGTTGGAAGCCCTATTCTTGTTGGAGTATTCTCAAGATTAATTGGTAATTGAGGGTTGTTCTGTTTAGTTATCCCTTACTAGGTAAGGAAAAGTCAAACAAGTTGGAAAGCTATTTCTATTCACAAGTCCCAATTCGCTTACTTGGAAGGATTGGTGTCAGTGACTAGAGAGCAATCCAACAATAAACCCAATTACAATTTTTCTTTTAAGCATTCCAACTCAAGATCTTCCTTTCAATCAACTCCCATCCAAGTTATGGAACTACTCGCTCATTGTAAATGTAGAATTCATAACATAGGAAAAGGAAATATAGAAAGACATGATAAATAATAATCAAAGGAATCAATTAGAAATAAAAATAGTTCTTGTATTAATAAATTCTAAAAATAATCCAATAATAATTCTGAGTAAACAAAGGACATGGAAGAGTAAGAGACAGGTAAAGAAAACAAACTAGAATGACAAAGTCTTGCTGAGGTAATAACTCTTCTCAATATCCCAATGCGAAAAGCAATAATAATAAAATCCTAAGAACTATGAATGTGTAGAGAGAAAACCTAGAGGAGGAGTAAAACTAGATCTAAAACTAAGATTGTGTGGAATGAATGTCCTCTTTCGGTTTCTGCATGTTCCTTGGCTCTAGTCTGCTTTTCTGGGCCGAAAACTGGGTCAAAGTAGGGCCCAAAATCGCCCCCAGCGAATTCTGCAGATTCTGCAGATCGCGCATGTCACGCGATCATGTCATTCATGCGGACGCGTCATTCAGCGTTTTGCCTTTCCACGCGTGCGCGTCGTCCACGCCTCCGCGTCACTTGTGCAGTTCCTATCCGCGCGGTCGCGTGAGCCATGCGTCCGCGTCACTGCGATTTCCTTTATGTCGCGCGGTCGCGTGAGCCATGCGTCCGCGTCACTTCTCGCTGGTCATCTCCTCAATTTCTTGTGTTCCTTCTATTTTTGCAAGCTTCCTTTCCAATCTCCAAGTCATTCATGCCCTATAAAGCCTGAAACACTTAACACACAGATCACGACATCTAATGGAATGAAGGAGAATTAAAATACGTAATTAAAAGTCTCTAGGAAGTAAATATTCAATCATGTAATAATTTTAGGAAGGAAATATAAATGCATGCCAATCATATGAATAAGTGGGTAAAGAATTGATAAAACCATACAATTAAGCACAATATAAACCATAAAATAGTGGTTTATCAACCTCCCCACACTTAAACATTAGCATGTCCTCATGCTTAGTTGAAGGAGATAAAACAAATGAGTAGGAACATGTAAAACTCATGTAATGCAATGCAACCTATATATATGAATGCAACTATATGATTCTTGTCCACTTGGTCAAAAGTAAATAGGTTCTTCAAGACAATCACAAATCAAACTCCACTAATTCAATTCTTATACAGTAAGAACAGATAAAAATGCAAGAAGGTAGCTCCTGAAAGCAGGGAACATAGAATTTAAGCATTGAACCCTCACTGATGATGTATGTATACTCTAATCTCTCTAGTGTATAGGGCAATCACTCTATCCTTCTCTAATCATACTTTCTAATTTTTGTTCTTCTCCTAACCAATCAACAACATTTAATATACCTATGCAAACATCATAAGGTCTTTTCAAGGTTGTAATGGGGCCAAGGTAAGGGTAAGGATACATATATGGTTAAGTAAGCTTGTAAATTGAATCTTTAATTAACCTAAGCTTTAACCCATACATATGTACATTCTATATAACTCAAATTTCATACCTAGCTACCCAAAATTTCTCTTTCACATTCCATACTCATGTATCAACTTTTTATTTTAACTTTATCATACATGCATTGATCCTTGAATTCTTAACTTAACATTGGGGTAATTTTGTCCCCTTATTCATTTATTGAAAATTTTATTTTAATTTAATTTAATTTTATTTTATATTTTTTATTTTTTTTTTGAATATAAATATGGAAATAAACATAGCTTATCAATGCACATAGATTTTTTTTATTCTTATATTTCACATGAGTAGGTACCCAAATTTCCATTATATTATCATGACACATTGCCTTATTATCTTTTGTTCCCACAATTTTCCATACTTAATTAACACACACAATTCTATCTTAAGCTAACCAAAGGCTCAATTGAAAGTGGCTAACAAAGGTAATTGAAAGGGTAGGCTTGATTTGGATAAGTGAGCTTAAACAAGTAATGGCCTCAATCATATGCAAACATATAAATATATTAAACATTGGACATATAGGATGAAACAAAATGTAGATTACAATCATAGAGAAGTAAACACACAAGAATAAAATAATTATGGTTAAATAATGTAACCATGTAAATAAGCTCAAAATCTCACAGGTTGTGTGTTCTTTAGCTCAAAAACCATGTTCTATATACAACTTCAAGCAAATTTAACATACAAGTTTTGATAAAAATTAGTGAAATTTTATTCTCAAAATAGGGTCAGGGTCTTAGAAGAAACTTATTGTCTTTTCAATCAAGTAGAACATGCATGCAACTAATCTATTACTATGTAATTTATCCTATTCTACAAAAGAAAAACTAACTAAATATCCTATTTTATTGGTGTTAGGAAAGAGAAATTACCTCCGGAAGTCAGGTACTGACCGACCTTCCCACACTTAAGGCTTTGCACCGTCCTCGGTGCCATCTGTCAGGAACAGGCGTGGGCTGGTAGCAGTATCTCCACAGTCGGGACCATCATGGCTCCATGTGCTGGTAAAGGAAGTGGAGTCCGGGGTGTCTGAGTTCTTGAATTTTCCCATAATCAGCTCCTTAAGGTATGTGAATCGGTGCTTGTTACGGTGCTCTCTTAGCTTAGCTTTCTGTTCCTGCCGATCCAACTTTTCAAGTATCTGATGGAGCAGTTGGGTTGTTGTAGGTGCTTGTGGTGCGGAAGGAGGGAGCTCTTCAGCCGGTTCAGGAGGCTGGCTAGTAGGGGCTGCTGGAAGTCTAATATATTTCCCGTTAGGGACGTACTGATCATCCCGTGGAAGCATGGCTTTGGTGTCCCCAGCTCTGTAGGAGACCCTGGCTGCTGAGACGAGATCTGAGACCAAGGCGGGAAAAGGTAAGTTGCCCGCAATCTGTACATGTCCCATGGCATTCCGGATGTGTCTTGGTAAGTTCAGAGGCTGGTTTGTAAGGATGCACCATAGTAGAACGGCCATGTCTGCAGTGAAGGAGGATTCGTGAGTGCTCGGAAAGATGTAATGGGACATGATCTGTGCCCATACGCGAGCCTCCAAGGTAAGTGCTGAAGCCGATATTCCCTTAGGACGGGAACGGTGGTATCCGTAGATCCATCTGCTGCCAGGTAGTGCGATAACTCTGAGAACAGCGTCCCAGTCAAATTGGTACATCTGGCGCTTGAGTGAGGCTTCTTGAAAGGCGTCCAATCCTTCTGGAGCAGGGGGAAGATCTAGATCTTGTTGAATGGCCTCTTCTGTAATGGGGACTTGCTTCTGACGTACATAGACAGACTGCAGGGTTGGCAGGTGGAAATTAGAGTAGAACTCAACAACCCAAGAAAGATTAACCTGCCTTGGCTGTCTCTGGAGGAAACCCCATTGTCTTCGTGCAATTTGCGGCTCAACAAAGGTAGTAATATTGGGCGGGAGGATAAGAAGGTATTCGTTGTTGTAACTCCTTTCTGCCAGGATGGGGAACATCTGCTCACAGTAGCGATTGGTAAATCGTGCAGTGTCCTTTGCTGGGAAGGCTTTCTCTTTTTCATCAAACTTTATAATCCTCTTAATTCTTTTTGTTGAGGGCTTGACTGCAGTTGAAGAGGGTTCTGTCACTAGTGCTCTTTTTGTTCCTCTCCTTGCTGTTGATTTGGGAGTAGCTTTCTCTTTTCCTTTCTTGGTGGCCATCCTGAAAAGGAAAAAAGGAAGTAATATGAATTCAAAGGGACAGAGCAAGGAAGAGGATGGTGTAAGTGATAATCAATGCACGGTAAAGAGGATGTCGTTAACACATGGTCATGACTACATGTGAAAAGTTTACCAATGGAAATACAGCAAGTGCATGTGATGACAATTAAATGCAAGGTGTTTATTGGCATGCAGGCAAAGGTATGAGTAGCATAGATCAAGCATTTAATATGTTAAATATGTTATCACTCGTAACAAACTAACCATCATGTTTGTATTGACAATTAAATTAAATTAATAAAATAGTAAAGGAAATTTATGAAAAGCAAGCATTGAATAGTAGAATAGAATAATGTAGAAAATGCATAATGCATTATGAGTTTTTTCACAAACATGTAGCATGCATGATGAATAAACTATTGAAAATAATAATTTGAACATGCAAGCAACCCTTTAAAAAGTAATATATAATTGCCAAATAATTTTACAACAATCCACAAGCATATAATGAGAAATAATGACTCAATTAAATTTCTAACACCAATGAAAAGAAAAGGAAAGAAAAAGAAAAAGAAAATATGGATAATGAAAGTAAAAAGAAAAGAAAAGAAGAAAAATTAAGAAGAAGAATAGAAAAGTAAGAAGAGAAGGGAAAAGAAAAACCTTGTAAATGGTGGTGAGAAAGTAGAAAGTGAGAAAGAAGGAAGAAGGAAGAAGGAAGAAGGAGGAAATAAGGAAGGAAAAGAAAAAGTAGGATTTGAAGGGAGAAAGATAAGATATTTTGGCACATTAGGTTAAGCTGTGCGGCGCAGGCGACGCGGACGCGTGGGTGACGCGGTCGCACGACTTGTGCTTATTCGGATTGACGTGGTCGCGTCGGTCACGCGGTCGCGTGACATGTTTTGTGCTACTGGCGCGAAGGCAGCCTCGCGCTCGCACAACTCTCTGTTCAAAATCTTATTTTGCCAAATTTTGGGTGACACGGTCGCGTGGTCGACGCGATCGCGTGAGTGGCCAATATTGGAATATGACGCGGATGCGTGAGCCATGCGTCCGCGTGGTAAGGCTGTGCGTCTAGCGCTAGTCCAGCACCACTCCAGCATAACTTTCGGGTATGCACCCTTTTTACGTCGATTTTCATGTCACGCAGCCGCGTGGGTGACGCGGTCTCGTGGGAGGCCAGTGTTCGCACATGATGCGGACGCGTCAGTGACGCGGTCGCGTGGGGTGATTTCTGCCAAAGGCACGCCTCCAGCCACGCTTCTGCGTGACTTTCTGTTCGCTTTCTTATTCTTTCTGAGCCACCTGCGACGCGGACGCATCATTGATGCAGTCGCGTCGCGTGAAATTTTTTTTTTAAATATAAAAATATGCAAATGCAGATGCAAGCTATATGTGCGAATAAGGAGAAGAGTTATGAAAAAAGAAAACTACGAATAAAGAAAAGAACGATCATACCATGGTGGGTTGTCTCCCACCTAGCACTTTGCTTTAACGTCCGTAAGTTGGACGCTCCACTAGCTCAGTCTTCGGCTATGTGTGGGTCCTCCAAGAGGAAGATCTCGAGCTCTTTGTTTTCCTTCAACTTCATGCCATGGTACAGCTTTAAACGATGTCCATTAACTTTGATGAGTTCAAAGCTTGAAGGATGACTTAGGTAAAAAACTCCGTATTGCTCGGCCTTCTCTACTCTGTATGGACCTTCCCATCTTGATCTCAACTTGCCTGGCATGAGCCTCAGTCGAGATTTGTAAAGGAGGACTAAGTCCCCAGGTTGGAACTCTCTCCTCTTGATGTGCTGATCATGTACAGCCTTCATATTCTCCTTGTACAGCCTTGAGTTCTCATAAGCTTCCAGGCGAAGGCTTTCTAATTCTTGCAGTTGCAACTTCCTCTCAGCTCCGGCTGTTTCAAATCCCATATTGCATTCCTTTACTGCCCAAAAGGCTTTGTGCTCTACTTCAACTGGGAGATGGCAGGCTTTTTCATAAACTAAGCGAAAAGGACTCATCCCAATGGGTGTCTTGTATGCTGTTCTGTATGCCCAAAGTGCATCTTGTAGCCTGATGCTCCAGTCTCTCCTATGAGGTTTGACTATCTTTTGCAAGATGCGCTTTATCTCTCTGTTTGACACTTCGGCTTGCCCATTAGTATGAGGATGGTAGGCGATTGCAACTTTATGAATTATCCCATGCTTTTTCATTAATCCTGTTAGTCTCCTGTTACAGAAATGGGTGCCTTGATCGCTCACGATTGCTCGTGGTAATCCAAAGCGACAAATGATATGGTTTCTAACAAAAGAAACAACAGCGTTAGCATCATCAGTGTGGGTAGGAATTGCTTCCACCCATTTGGAAACGTAATCCACAGCTAACAATATATAAAAATAACCATTAGAATTTGGGAATGGACCCATGAAGTCAATGCCCCAAACATCAAAAATTTCACAGAAAAACATAATCTGTTGAGGCATCTCATCCCTCTTGGATATATTATCAAATTTTTGGCATGGGAAACAAGATTTACAAAATTCAGCAGTGTCTCTAAAAAGAGTAGGCCACCAGAATCCACAGTCTAAGATTTTTCTAGCTGTTCTTTGAGGGCCAAAATATCCTCCACTCTCAGATGAGTGGCAGGCCTCTAAGATAGACTGGAATTCTGATTGAGGCACACACCGTCTAATTACCTGGTCAGCACCACATCTCCATAAATATGGGTCATCCCATATATAATATTTAGACTCGCTTTTCAGCTTGTCTCTTTGATGCTTAGTAAAGTTTGGAGGAAAGGTGCGACCAACTAGATAATTAGCTACAGGTGCATACCAAGGGACTACCTCAGATACTGCTTGCAGGTTATCAAATGGGAAATTATCAGCTATAGGAGTGGAGTCATCCTTAATGTGCTCAAGGCGACTCAAGTGGTCTGCCACTAGATTCTGGTTACCACTCCTATCCTTTATTTCTAAATCAAATTCTTGTAGTAGCAGTATCCAACGTATAAGCATTGGTTTGGATTCCTTTTTAGCTAATAAATACTTTAGAGCTGCGTGGTCTGAGTACACTACTACTTTCGTACCAAGTAAATAGGCTCAAAATTTATCCAGAGCAAAAACAATAGCAAGAAGCTCTTTCTCATTAGTAGTGTAATTAGACTGAGCGGCGTCTAAGGTCTTAGACGCGTAAGCAATGACGAAAGGATCCTTACCTTCACGATGAGCCAGTGCTGCTCCTACTGCATGGTTGGACGCATCGCACATTATTTCAAATGGCTGGCTCCAGTCTGATCCTCTCACAATTGGAGCTTGAGTCAGGGCAGTCTTCATCTTATCAAACGCTTGTTTGCAATCCTCACTGAACTCGAACTCAATATCTTTCTGCAGTAGTCTAGATAAGAGAAGTGCTACCTTACTAAAGTCCTTAATGAATCTCCGGTAAAAACCTGCATGGCCAAGAAACGAACGGACTTCCCTCACAGAGGAGGGGTAAGGTAAACTAGAAATAGCATCCACCTTTGCTGGATCTACAGAAATGCCAGTATTAGATACAACATGTCCTAGTACAATCCCTTGTTTAACCATAAAGTGACATTTTTCAAAATTCAATACAAGGTTTGTACTGACACATCTATCTAACACTCTAGATAAACTATCCAAAAGTCATCCATAAAAACCTCCATACAGTCCTCAATAAGATCAGAGAAAAGACTCATCATGCACCTTTGGAAAGTAGCTGGTGCATTGCACAAGCCAAAGGGCATTCTCTTATAAGCATAAGTCCCAAAAGGACATGTAAAAGTAGTCTTTTCCTGATCTTCAGGAGCTATATGAATCTGGAAATAACCTGTGTAACCATCTAGAAAGCAATAATGTGATTTACCTGACAAGCGATCCAGCATTTGATCGATGAATGGAAGAGGATAGTGATCCTTACGAGTGGCTTGGTTGAGACACCTGTAATCAATGCAGACTCTCCAGGCGTTCTGTACTCTGGTTGTCATGAGCTCTCCATGCTCATTCTTCACTGTAGTGACTCCAGACTTCTTGGGCACCACTTGTACTGGGCTCACCCATTCACTGTCTGAGATGGGATAGATGATATCTGCCTCCAGTAGTCTGGTCACTTCCTTCTTGACAACCTCTAAGATAGTGGGGTTCAGTCTTCTCTGGGTTGACGGACAGGTCTTGCCCCCTCTTCTAAAAATATTCTGTGCTCACAAACTTGAGGGTTGATGCCTACTATGTCTGCCAAACTCCAACCAATTGCCTTCTTGTGCCTCCTCAGCACACCAAGTAGCTGCTCTTCTTGTTGAGAAGTGAGTTCCCTTGCAATGATAACTGGAAACTTCTGCTTGTCCTCAAGGTAAGCATATTTGAGGTGTAGAGGGAGGGTTTCAATTCTAACTTCTGCTCATGGTCAGGCTTTGGGTTGTCTGGAGTTGGTAACAATGGTAAAGCATTGTTATTGTCCTCAGAAAGTGTCCCCATACTCGGACCTTGTCCTATGTACTTCTCTTCAAATTCTTCCTGGTGAATTTCAGCCACGGTTTCATCTATGATGTCACACCGGAGGATAGAATGATCCTCCGAAGGATGCTTCATAGCTCCATTCAGATTGAAGATTACTACTCGGCCATCTATTTCAAAAGAGTATGTTCCTGAAAAAGCATCCAATTTGAACTTTGAGGTCTTCAGGAATGGTCTTCCGAGTAGGATTGATGATGGCTTCTCTGAGTCATTTTGGGGCATCTCCAGGATATAAAAATCAATGGGGAAGGTGAGTCCCTTAATGCTCATTAATACATCTTCAGCAACTCCAACCACTGTAATAATGCTTTTATCTGCTAACACAAAACGAGCTGCCGACCTTTTTAAGGGAGGGAGCCTTAAATTGTCATATATAGACAAAGGCATTATACTAACACATGCTCCTAAATCACACATGCAGTCAGAAAATATCACACCGCCAATAATACAATTAACCATACATGGACCTGGATCACTACACTTCTCAGGTATACCTCCCATTAAAGCAGATATAGAACTACCTAAAGGAATAGTTTCTAATTCATTAATTTTGTCTTTGTGTATATATAAATCTTTTAGAAACTTTGTGTATTTAGGTACCTGCTGAATAACATCAAAAAGGGGAACAGTTACCTCAACCTTTTTGAATATTTCTACCATTTTGGGATCAGGTTCCAACTGCTTCCTGGGCTTCCTTGCAAGTTGTGGAAATGGAATAGGAATGGTGTTTTCTGCAGTGTCTGCGCCCTTTTGTGCTTCTTCCTATGATTGAACTTCTTCTTCTTCAGCCATGTCCTGTATGTCCTTTTCCTCTTCAACATCTTCTACTTCCACTACCTCTTCAGCTGAGGCGTGTTCTGGTGGGTTTGGCTCCTCCTGATTCCTCTCTTGCAGTGTAGTTCCGGACCTTAGGGTGATGGCATTGATGCCACCCTTCGGATTGGGCAAGGGTTGAGAAGGAATTCCACTGGAGTTTGCCTGTTGAGTGTTTGAAGTATTGGGTGGTGCCAGCTGAGAGATGAGAGCTTGTATGGCGGATGCTAGGCCATTAAGTGAACTTTCCATGTTCCTTTGTCCTTGTGCAATGGATTGAATGGCCTCTTCACTTGGAGAGGAATTAGATTGAGTGATCTGCAGAACTTGTTGCTGGTTGTGTTGTGGTCCTTGGGACTGCCTCAGGTGAGGTGCTCTGTAAGGCTGGTTCTGGTTCTGCTACCTGTTGTTGTTATTATTCCACCTCTGATATCCTTGATTGTCTCTGCCTCCTCTATTATTGTTGTCCCTCCAATTCTGGTTAGAATTATCCCTCCAACCTTGGTTGGAATTGTCCTGCCATCCATGGTTGTAACTGCCACCTTGATTGTACCCTTAGTTGGTGCGGTTATAGAAGTTATGAGTGGCTGCCACGGTGTTGTCTTCCTATTGGAGCTGCGGGCATTCATCAGTATAATGGATGTAATCAGCACAGATTCCGCACACTCTCTGTGGGACTAGCTGTTGGCTTTGATGCGCTTGTTGTTGACTCAACTGCATCTGCTTCAGTAAGGTGGTCATTTCACTTATACTCTGAGCCAGAGCAGTAGTCTCCTTGCTAGAAGATACCTCTACAACAGCTTTTGACCGACCTTGTTTCTGCCTGTGATTCCTTGTAGATTCAGCTAAGTCGCTGATCAATTGCCATGCCTCATCAGTGGTCTTGTACTTTTTCATAGACCCATTGCTAGCACTTTCCAATGTAGTCTTATCTTGGGGCCTCATGCCCTGTGTTACGTAGCCGAGCAACACTATCTTGTCAATCATATAGTGGGGGCATGCTTCCAGAAGGTTGTTGAAGTGCTCCCAGTATTCATAGAGAGTCTCGGATTCATCCTGAACAATCATGGAAATGTCTTTCTTCAGTTTATCAGTAACTTCAGCTAGAAAGAATTTTTCTAAAAATTCCCTTCTGAGTGTATCCCAGCCGGATACAGTTGCTGCGGGTTGAGTGTAGTACCACTCTCTCACCTTTTTCTCAAGAGAGAATGGGAAGGCTTTCAGCAAAATAGAAGTTTCATCCGCACCATCGTGCCTGACAGTAGAACAGGCTGCTTGGAAGTCTCTAAGGTGCTTGATAGGCTCTTGAGCAGGCAAGCCATGAAACTTGGGCATCAAGTTTAGCAGTGCAGTCTTTATTTCAAAGTCTGTAGCCACTGCTGGGTGATGCACTTGAAACGGTTGCATTGAAAAATCAGGGACTCCAGCCACCTGGATAGTAATTCTCCTAGGTGCTGCCATGTCACCTGCACGTAAATCAACCGAATCAGCAGAAAGGGAGCCTGTTTCTTCCTCAAGTGACGTTTCAGATCCGCCCTCAGAGAGGACTAACCGACGCCGAGCTTGCCTTATTCGTGAAATAGTTTTTTCAATCTCAGGATCGAATACTGGCAAGCTTGGATCAAGAAGTGAATGCGTCATTTAACGAAAGAAACATGAAGCTCATAGTAGCAAAATAAAATAAAATACAAATAAATAAATTACAATTAATAACTTTAGCACTCTATTGCAACTCCCCGGCAACGGCGCCAAAAATTGACGTGGCAGAAATTGGCGAGTTAAGAATTTATTATAAGAGATGCGTTGCAAGTACAGTTCTTAACCAACCAGAAATTCGCTTATCAATTTAGAAGGGTTGTCACAAAGTTAAAATTAAAATACTGGGAGTATGAGTCCCAGGTCGTCTCCCAACGAGTTGCAGAGAGATGTGCTATTTTATTAATCAGATGTTTTCAAAAATGGTTTGAGTTGAATAACAGGAAATTAAATTGGAGAGTTTATGTAATTTTAAATAAAAGCCTTGGCTGGGAGTAGATTAGTTGGAAGCCATATTCTTATTGGAGTATTCTCAAGATTAATTGATAATTGAGGGTTGTTCTGTTTAGTTATCCCTTACTAGGTAAGGGAAAGTCAAACAAGTTGGAAAGCTATTTCTATTCACAGGTTCCAATCCGCTTACTTAGAAGGATTGGTGTCAGTGACTAGAGAGCAATCCAACAATAAACCCAATTACAATTTTTCTTTTAAGCATTCCAACTCAAGGTCTTCCTTTCAATCAACTCCCATCCAAGTTATGGAACTACTCGCTCATTGTAAATGTAGAATTCATAACATAGGAAAAGGAAATATAGAAAGACATGATAAATAATAATCAAAGGAATCAATTAGAAACAAAAATAGTTCTTGTATTAATAAATTCTAAAAATAATCCAATAATAATTCTGAGTAAACAAAGGACATGGAAGAGTAAGAGACAGGTAAAGAAAACAAACTAGAATGACAAAGTCTTGCTGAGGTAATAACTCTTCTCAATATCCCAATGCGAAAAGCAATAATAATAAAATCCTAAGAACTATGAATGTGTAGAGAGAAAACCTAGAGGAGGAGTAAAACTAGATCTAAAACTAAGATTGTGTGGAATGAATGTCCTATTTCAGTTTCTGCATGTTCCTTGGCTCTAGTCTGCTTTTCTGGGCCGAAAACTGGGTCAAAGTAGGACCCAAAATCGCCCCCAGTGAATTCTGCAGATTCTGCAGATCGCGCACGTCACGCGATCGCGTCATTCATGCGGACGCGTCATTCGGCGTTTTGCCTTGCCACGCGTGCGCGTCGTCCACGCCTCCGCGTCACTTGTGCAGTTCCAATCCGCGCGGTTGCATGAGCCAAGCGTCCACGTCACTTCTCGCTGGTTATCTCCTCAATTTCTTGTGTTCCTTCCATTTTTGCAAGCTTCCTTTCCAATCTCCAAGTCATTCATGCCCTATAAAGCCTGAAACACTTAACACACAGATCACGGCATCTAATAGAATGAAGGAGAATTAAAATACGTAATTAAAAGTCTCTAGGAAGTAAATATTCAATCATGTAATAATTTTAGGAAGGAAATATAAATGCATGCCAATCATATGAATAAGTGGGTAAAGAATTGATAAAACCATACAATTAAGCACAATATAAACCATAAAATAGTGGTTTATCAATCTCGTATCTCAGATTATTCAAATTCAATTAATAACTAATTATTTTAAACTTCAACCAAATATATATTCATCGACAAATTACTAAACATTAAACATACACCTGCATTCCAACTTATCCTATGGTCAATTAGCCTAAGTTTTCACAGAACATTATATATTAAATGCAAGAAACCTAAACCATACCTTGGCCGATTTTCACGTAACGACGAAAGCTATTTATTCAAAACCAAGACAGCCCCTCAAAACTCAACTAATCCGCTTCCTCCAAGTTCCAGTATTCACAATTTCAAGCTCCAATTATTTATTCTCAACCTAATACACATTCATAACACATATATATCCAATTTAATACTCAAAGCTCAAATTCAATGAAAATAAAATAGAATTATCATATCCTCACCTTACCCAAGCTTCACATAAGCAAGAGTGAACGTTTTCCTCAAGCTAATTGGATCCTAAAACATCAGAAATCAAAGAAATTCAACCTTCTCATTAAAAACTCAAAAATTAGGGGAAAAGAGGGCTGGAAGTGATTAAACAAGTTACTAGTGAAATTGTTCTGATAGAAACGTAGAGCTCGACGCGGTGAACACGTGGCCGCAAACGGTGCGGCGATTAGAGCTCGAACGGAGAAGTTATGGGATTTGGAAAGTTATCGTAGGAGGTTCGGGAGTGTTTTCTTCTCCCTGGGGTTCTTCACGATGCAGCAGGGGAAATGAAGAAGAAAGGGGTTTTCGGCTCTTTTAATGTGTTGGTCCGGTTGGACCGATAGCCCGGTTCGGGTCCGGTTCGGTCCTTTCGGTCCAATTTTGGACCTTTTTTTTTAAATTGGTGTCAAAATTCTCGTTTCGATGAGCTCTATCCTAATTTGATATAATATTCACATTTCTAATCCTCCTTATTAAAAACTAATTTATTGACTAATTATCTACTAATTTAACCGGGGTTTACATCCTATCCACCTAATAAAGAATTTTGCCCTCAAAATTCAAATCTAGTTACCTGAAAAGAGATGTGGGTAGTCTTTTTGCATATCTGATTCGAGTTCCCAGGTATGTTCCTCAATACCAGCTTAACTCCAAGCTACTTTTACCAATGATACTTCCTTTCCGCATAATCGTTTAATATTAGTATCATCAATTCTCACTGGAATTACTGGAAGTGTTAGATCTTCTCTTACTTGGATTGGTTATGGTTCCAGAACATGACTTGCGTCAGAAGTATACTTCCGAAGCTGCGATACATGAAACACATCGTGCAAATTCAAAAGATACAGCGGTAAGGCAATTCTATAAGCCACTGGCCCAATTCTCTTTAGGATCTCAAACGGTCCAATATAACGGGGATTTAGTTTCTTAGTCTTAATAGCTCTTCCCACTCCATTGGTTGGTGTAACTTTCAGAAAGACATGTTCTCCTTCTTCAAACTCCAAAGGCTTTCGCCTCTGATCAGCATAACTTTTCTAGCGGCTCTGGGCTATAAGCATTCGACTACGAATCTTCTTTATCTGTTCAGTCGTTTCAGCTATCATATCAGGCCCTAATAAACTCTTTTCTCCAGTTTCATACCAACATAACAGAGACTGACATTTCCTGCCATACAGAGCCTCATAGGGAGCCATTCCGATGCTCGCATGATAGCTATTATTATAAGCAAACTCTACTAATGGCATATACCGGTCCTAACTCGCCAGCTGGTCTAAAACACAGGTCCTTAGTATATCTTCCAAGGTCTGAATAGTTCTCTCTGATTGACCATCTGTCTGAGGGTGATACGCAGTACTCAAGCTTAACTGAGTCCCAAATGCATGTTAAAAAGCTCCCCAAAACCTTGATGTGAAACGAGGATCTCTGTCAGATATGATAGTAGAAGGCACACCATGCAACCTGACAATTTCTTTGATATACATTCGAGCCAATTCCTCCATTGTGCAACTTATTCGGATAGGAAGAAAGTGAGCTGATTTTGTCAGTCGATCCATAACCACCGAAATAGCGTCACAACCAGATCGAGTTCTAGGCAAACCGATCACAAAATCCATTGCAATACTCTCCCATTTCCATTGTGGAATCTCCAAAGGCTGAAGGGTCCCTGATGGTCTCTAATGCTCAATCTTAACCTTCTGACACGTTAAATATTTAGATACATGTAATGCCACATCATTCTTCATACCTGGCCACCAGAACATCACTTTCAGATCCTGATACATTTTGGTGCTCCCTAGGTGAATTGAAAACCCGCTCTTATGAGCTTCCTTTAAGATTCTCTGTCGCAGGTCTCCAATATCTGGTACAACAATCCGGTTCTTGAACCTCCACAAACCATCTTGTCCTTCTGACACTTTCCACGATTTTCCCTGTTCAACTGCTGGTAATACCTTACGTAGCGCTTCACTGTCTCGATGAGCCTTCAGAAGTTCTAATTTAAAATCACTTGAAATCTGCAACTGAATCAAACACAGAATTTCAGATTCTTCTCTAACTCCCAAATTCAAACCTTGGAATGCCTTCAGTAACTCTTCCTCCCGTAACATCATCCAAGCTGCATATAAAGACTTCCAACTCAAAGCGTCCGCCACGACGTACGCTTTTCCTGGATGATAATTCAATTCAAAATCATAATCTTTCAGAAGCTCCATCCACCTCCTCTGACGAATATTCAACTCTTTCTGCTAAAAAAGATACTTCAAACTCTTATGGTCTGAAAAAATAAGAAACTTAACGCCATAGAGGTAGTGCCTCCAAATCTTTAAAGCAAACACAACAGCAGCAAGTTCTAAATCATGTGTCGGGTAGTTCATCTCATGCGGCCTTAACTACCGTGAGGCGTATGCTACAACATTCTGGTGCTACATCAGAACGCACCCTAGACCCTTCAGTGATGCATCACAGTACACTTTAAACGGTTCACTTGGTTCAGGCAATATCAACACAGGTGTAGTAGTCAACCTGTGCTTCAATGCTTGGAAATTCTCTTCACATTCCGGAGTCCGGACAAAAGGCGTATCCTTCCTAGTCAATTTAGTTAAAGGTAAGGCGAGCTGTGAAAATCCCTTAATGAATCTGCGATAATACCCCGCCAAACCTAAGAAACTCCTGATCTCTGTTACGGAAGTTGGTCGCTCCCAATTCATCACTGCTTCCACCTTAGCAGGATCCACAGCTATCCCCTGGTTACTCACCACGTGGCCGAGAAACTTCACTTCACTCTTCCAAAACTCACATTTAGATACCTTAGCATACAACTTCCTATCTCTTAGAATTTGTAGCACAGTTCGCAAGTGATCAGCATGCTCCTCTTCAGTCTTAGAATAAACAAGAATGTCATCAATGAAGACAATAACAAACTTGTCCAGATACGGTCGGAAAATTCTATTCATATAATCCATAAATACTGCAGTGGCATTAGTTAACCCAAAAGACATTACTGTATACTCATAATGACCATAACGCGTCCTGAAAGCAGTTTTCGGAATATCCTCGTCTCTAACCCTTATCTGGTGATAACCAAATCGCAGATCAATCTTAGAAAACACACCGGCACCCTGTAACTGATCCATTAGATCGTCGATTCTAGGCAACGAATATTTATTCTTCACAGTGATCTTATTCAATTGCCGATAATCGACACACAACCGCATACTCCCATCCTTCTTCTTTACCAGTAATACTGGCGCTCCCCACGGAGAAACACTTGGTCGGATAAAATGCTTACCCAACAAATCTTCCAGTTAAGCTTTCAGTTCAGTCATTTCTAAAGGTGACATCCTATAAGGAGTAATTGAAATCGGACCGGCTCCAGACACTAACTCAATTGCGAATTCAACTTCCCGGATAGGTGGAAATTCATTAATATCATCCGGAAACACATATGGAAATTCACATACAATGAGAATCTGCTCTAAACTCTGATCATCACCTGATACTCCTGCAGTTAATAACATAATACCCTGACATTCGGTTCGAGAATAGTTTACTATCATAGAATTCAAATAGTAACTATTCACCACAACCGGTGCTTCTGACCCTTCTGGCATAAACTGTACTGACTTCTCAGAACAATCAAGCAAAACATGATTCTTGGATAACCAATCCAATCCCAAGATGAGATCAAGACCAGTCATAGGCAAACAAATCAAATCATGCACAAATTCACGTTGTTGTACTCGAAAGGGAACTTGTGGACATCCTATCCTAGTCACCATAGCTTCATGAGTAGCATTATATACTTTCAAATCATTAGCTAAAACCACCATTCTCAATCCTAATTCATGGGCCTTTTCAAATACAATAAATGAATGAGACGCTCCTGAATCAAATAAAGCATTTAAGATTTTACCAGTCATTTCACAATTACCTCTAATCAGTGTTTCAGATCCCTCAGCACCTATGGTAGAAGTGGTATATACTCTCCCCGGCTGCTGCACTCTGCCAGTCTCATACTTCTTCTCCAGGCAATTACTGGCTATATGCCCGGGCTGTCCACAGGAATAGCACACTCCAAGTCCTAATCTGCACGGAACTCCAGGATGATATTTTCCGCACTTCTGACAATTCAGATCCTACTGTGGCTGCTTCCCAAACCTTTTTCCTTGATTAGCAGTAATATTCGGCCTTCTGTAATTACCTTGACCCTGAGTCTGCTGTAGAACAAAGCCTCAACACTTGAAATTCTTACCTCTCGGAGCAAAGTTCCTCCCTGAAGGCCTCTGAAAAGGCACCCTCAAACTTCCTTTCTCTGCTGCCGCCTTCCTCACACAATCCTCAGCCACCCTACTCTTATTCACCAATTCAGAAAATACCCTGATCTCCATTGGGGCAACGAAGCTCAAAATATCGCTCCGAAGACCTCCCTCATATTTAATACACTTCCATTCAACAAAATCTTCAGGCGCACCTTGACAAATACGAGAAAAGCGACATAACTCCTTAAATTTGCTAGTATACTCAGCAATAGTCATTTGTCCCTGCTTTAACTACATTAATTCAAGTTCCTTGGCATTTCTGGCTGAATTAGGAAAGTATTTCTTATAGAACTCTGTCCGGAAAACCTCCCAAGGAATCGCAGCACCATCTGGCTGCAGGATACATCGTGTTCCCTGCCACCAATACTGAGCTTCACCTTGCAACTGATAAGTTCCAAATTCAACCCATTGCTCTTCAGGAACCTGTTGTGCCTGTAATGCCCTTTCCATAGCCTGAATCCAATTATCTGCATCAGTGGAATTTGAGGTTCCCCTAAAAGTTGGAGGGCAAACTTTCATAAATGTAGCAAGTGTCATAGGATCGTCCTCATCATTATTGTTCCCATGATTACCCTGATTTATCTGATTACCCAGTGCCTCAGCTGTCGCCTGCATAGCTGCAGCCATATTTCCCAGGGCAGCCATAAAGTCTACTGGATTAGTCCCTATGAGAGCAGGAATAACAGTGCCTGTCCTACCTCTACCTCGCCCGCGACCGTGTCCGCGAGTCGACATCTGGTCCCTATACACACCAAACAAGTGATATTAAGTTTATCAGTCTCAATATCGCAGGTCTAATGCTTTAAGTTCCAAATGCATGCTCACAAACATTTATGCCATATATATCAATCAGATATCCTAATAGCACATACACACATATACAGAGAATGCACAGAAGTACAATCAGTCCGTCTTTCAGGCTCTATAGGAACGAACTGCTCTGATACCATAATGTAACACCCTACCACACTAAGCTTTACGCTTAAGTTGTAAAACAGAGGTGGTGTGGTATTACGACCTCTAAAATAAAATGAGTACATATAATAGCAGAAGAATTATAATATGCTAGGAGCCTTGAAGAATAGAGGAAACAAAAATCGCGAAATAAAAGCGCAACTCTCAAGGAACGAGTTCACTTGCGTGCTAAGAAAACCATAACTATTAAACATAAGATAATAGAAGTGGGAATAGAGTGCCAAAGATACAAAATAACAAGCTCCTGACTCAGCCTGTGAAGTCAAGACTGGCCAGAGAATATTTACATATATATACATACATATCCAAAATCCAAAAGTACATATACACGATCCTGCCTCTCCATAAACCTCTAGGAGGATCAAAAGAACAAGTTATGCGGAGAGAAAATTAAGTACATATATATACATCATAGCATAACAAAATAACCCTATAACCACTCTGCTTCATGAGTCCAGACACCTAACAAGATGCCTCTCGACCTGCATCTGAAAAATAACAACATAGTATGGAATAAGAACCGGAGATTCTCAGTATGGTAAATGTGCCACACACATAATATATAAGGTCCTGGGAATGCCAGAGGCAATCCTAGAATGCCGACACTCAGATTATAGAGCTTAAAGTATTAAATAGAAGCCATAAAAGGTGGTTCTCTAAAAATATTTAATCCTAACTTAACTTAACCTTAAATCTAAATCCCATACTGCCATTCCTCCATACCTCCAACTCCTTCATGCATTTTCACAGACAAATAGACAGATAAGGCAAACACAAGAAGGTTACAACTACTGCAGGTAACAAATACACATTTAGCATGGCAAATACAGATAGGCACACCCAATTAAAGCACAAGCAAGTAATTCAAGTAATATGCATATGATGCATGCCTGTCCTATGGCTGATGAGGCTCATCTGTCGGTTATCCAGCCAACCCAACAAGTCTAAATTGTCCTTAGACGATCCCCCGACGTGCATCCCCAAGAGTTTAGGCATAGCTTTTTTTTAAGTAATCAATATTGCTCAATGGAGGTAACATTTCCGGGAATTTATATAGTGCCCGTTCACACTTACGTCGTAGGGTCAACAGAGTATCGAGTTTTCAACCTGGTACACGTGGTGGCAAGCCACGACACTTTATCCAGGAAATCTCGTATCTCAGATTATTCAAAATTATAAGCCATTTAAATAATTCAATTATAATTCATCACAAAATACCTCATTATCACAACAACCTCCACAATAGTTATACCTCAAATCAATGATTCACCAAATCATTAGTTAATCAACAAGCACCAAACCAACCATGTTCATCAACAATAACATTCAACCATAATTCTCTCCAAATTAACATAACAACATTTACCATCCAAAATTAATAACTAATTATCCAATAAACTTCAACCAAATATATATTCATCGACAAATTACTAAACATTAAACATACACCTGCATTCCAACTTATCATATGGTTATCTAGCCTAAGTTTTCACAGAACATTATATATTAAATGCAAGAAACCTAAACCATACCTTGGCCGATTTCCACGTAACGACCAAAGCTATTTATTCAAAACCAAGACAGCCCCTCAAAACTCAACTAATCCACTTCCTCCAAGTTCCAGTATTCACAATTTCAAGCTCCAATTATTTATTCACAACCTAATACACATTCATAACACATATATATCCAATTTAATACTCAAAGCTCAAATTCAATGAAAATAAAATAGAATTATCGTATCCTCATCTTACCCAAGCTTCACATAAGCAAGAGTGAACGTTTTTCTCAAGCTAATTGGATCTTAAAATATCATAAATCAAAGAAATTCAACATTCCCATTAAAAACACAAAAATTGGGGGAAAAGAGGCTGGAAGTGATTAAACAAGTTACCAGTGAAATTGTTCTGGTAGAAACGTAGAGCTCGACGCGGTGAACACGTGGCCGCAAACGGTGCGGCGATTGGAGCTCGAACGGAGAAGTTATGGGATTTGGAAATTTATCGTAGAAGGTTCGGGAGTGTTTTCTTCTCCCAGGGGTTCTTCACGATGCAGCAAGGGAAATGAAGAAGAAAGGGGCTTTCGGCTCTTTTAATGTGTTGGTCCGGTTGGACCGATAGCCCGGTTTGGGTTCGGTTCAACCGGTTCGGTCCTTTCGGTCCAATTTTGGACCGTTTTTTTAAATTGGTGTCAAAATTCTCGTTTCGATGAGCTCTATCCTAATTTGATATAATATTCACATTTCTAATCCTCTTTATTAAAAACTAATTTATTGACTAATTATCTACTAATTTAACCGGGGTTTACATTATTACACGCTGGGTTTATCAGAGAACATACATATTCAACGTGGCTATCCAATGTAGTAACGGTGAAAAAGTCCAATGAAAAGTGGCAAATGTGTGTTGATTACACTAATTTAAATAGAGCCTGTTCAAAGGACTGTTTTGCTTTACCAAATATTGATAACATGATTGATTCCTCGTCAGCTTATCAGATTTTAAGTGTTTTTAAATGCATATAGTGGATATAACCAGATTTCGATGTACCGGCCTGACGAGGACAAAACTGCTTTTATCACTTTAGAAGGGATTTATTGTTATACTGTAATACCTTTTGGTTTAAAAAATGTAGGCGCCACTTATCAAAGATTAATGGCCAAGGTGTTCAAAGAACAGATCGGGAAGAACATGGAAGTTTATATCGATGACTTGCTGATAAAAACCAAGACGGATGATGGCCTCATCACTGATCTTCAGGAAACTTTTAGTAACCTCCGGCTCCACAACATGAGGTTAAATCCGACGAAGTATGCGGAGCGTGGGAAGGAAAGCTTCTCGGATTCATGGTAACACAAAGAGGTATTGAGGCTAACCCTGAAAAATGTCAAGCCATTTTAAATATGTAAAATCCACAAAATATTAAGGAAGTACAAAGGTTAACAGGTCGGCTAGCCACCTTGTTAAGATTCCTCGGAGACTCGAATGAAAAGGTGAAACCTTTCTTTAAACTAATGAGGAAAGGTGTAGCTTTCGAGTGGATGGAGGAATGTGAAAAAGCATTTATGCACTTTAAAACTCGGTTATCCTCTCCTCCTGTACTCGCGAAGCCGGAACTCGGGAAACCGTTACACTTGTACTTGTCTGTCATTGACGAGTCTATAGCCTTGGCCTTAGTTATTAAAAGTGACAATAAGCAACAACACCCTGTGTATTTCATTAGTAGGGTACTCCAAGGTCCCAAAGTGAAATAGTCCAAGTTGGAAAAGCTTGCTTTTGCAGTGCTAAAGCTGGCACGTCAGTTAAGGCAATATTTTCAAAGCCATTTGATAATAGTGCAAATCGACCAGCCGATTAAAAAAGTTTTACAAAAGCCAGATTTGGCGGGGCGAATGATGAGCTGGTCGATAGAATTATCACAATTTGATATAAGATATAAACCTCGGACAGTCATTAAGGCATAGGCAATGGTGAATCTTTTGGCTGAGATGACCTATTCTTTTTCTCCTGACCTTTCAGGTTTGGAGCTTCATGTTGATGGAGCATCCCAGACAAGGTATGGGGGTGCTGGAATTATCCTTACTAAAGGGGAAGAACTTGTCGTCGAAGCATCCATTAAATTTGATTTTTTTATTTCAAATAATCAGGCTGAATACGAGGCTCTAGTCGTAGGCTTAGCATTGGTAGATGAAGTCAACGCAACAGAACTGACCATATACATTGATTCTCAAATCGTAACCTCCCAAGTTAATGGCGAGTATCAAGTAAGAGATCCCCTGTAACGATTATATGGATAAAAAGTTATAGCATGATTGCTTTGCTGAATCAATGTTGGGCCAAAATGTGTGTGTATGGGCCAGTGTTTGTTCTTCTTGGGCCAGTTTGATTAATTCAAATTTTGCACACTAAAAAAAACACATCACACAAACAATTTGATAATAATCTAATTAATATTTAGTCATCATCTTAATCATAGTTTAGTTCTCTAAACTCAACAATCTCCTCCTTGATGACAAACATTATTAAAATGAATTGAAAGAAAGGAAAGGAGTTTTAGAAACTTCCCTTAGATGTTTCTTTTGTCATGAAGCTCCACCTTTCTTTTGAACTTCAAGCTCCCCCTAAATGTTTGTATTTTATAACCTGATAGCATCAAACTTTTCACAAGAATAATGCCAAACATCCAATAATTTTTAAATAGCTAAATCTTAGGGAACCTGTTTGATTTTATATCAAGGCTTTTAAAAATCTCGTTAACCAACCTTGAAAAAAAATCATACCAATTCAAAGCAAGATCAAAATAGTAATTTAGGCTATTTATTCAAATAGCAGCTTCAAACTTCATAGATCACAATAGAGACAAACTTTAAACATCTGCATCACAACAACTGAAAATAGAACAATGTTTTCAATTTATTCAACCATCACAGATAAAGTTTTAATTAACTCTTAAGATCAAAACAATTTATCACAGGTTGAAAAAGAGTTCAAATCAAAACCAGACACATTTAATTCAAAAACAGAGAATTTTCAATTCAAAAACAGCCAGGCAGCTATTTTCAGAGAGGCAGCCTTTTTTCATTCATTTTTCTTTGTCCCTCTTTGGCAGATATAGCAGAGGTAGCCAGGCAGCCATTTTTAGAGAGGCAGCCTTTTTTCAATTTTATTTTTCTTTTTCTCCATTTTATTATCAAGGAGGAAAACTTGCAGAAAAACAAATTAACAAGCATACCAAAACTGCAAACTAAGCAAATTTGTTAATGAACAAAGTTAATAGTCTAGATCTATTATAGTCATCCCAAGAAGTATTCAAATTAGTATCTAAAAGAACCAAAAAAACAAAAGTAATGTTTCAGCAAGATAAGATTCCAGAGAGCAAAATTTTTAACATAACATTAAACTTTAGCAGCAGTATCATGTAGCAGAGACTATGCATCAAAGTCCTCATCCTCGGTTCCAATTATATCCTCATCTTAATCGGTCAGTGGCGGGCCATCATCCAAGGAGTCAAGATATTTTAGCAATACCTTAACACAACTTTGAGATTTTTGAAAGGAATTCTCAATTTGAAGAGCTAATATCCTAGCTTGTTTGCTAGAATTTATCATCTATTTTATGAGATTGATAAATTCTTGCAAAACATCCCTGACAATGCCATTCTTCTTCAATTTAAATGAAATATTTTCAATAGAACAAAAGAGAATGATAAATAAATGTTGATGGTTATCAGTGGCTAAGAGAAGGGGGGTTGAATCTTAGCCCCCTTTTTGCTTATTAACACTTGCTGGCCTTTGAAATAATTTCTAGAGACTTTTTGCTTTTTGTCTCGTAACCAGGCAAGAGATATTTTTCAGTTTTATCTCCTACGCAGCAGAAACAGAAATGGAGTAGAAGAGAGAGAGGGGGAGAATCACACCATGAAGTATCCTGGTTCAGCTGCCAAGTGCAATGCAGCCTACATCCAGTCTCCATCATAATAATGATGGAATTTCACTATAATCATCATGATTACATACACCAATTCTCCATAGGAACTACCCTTCCTATCCGGGACAAGTCCAGAATCTAACCCCAATCCTGAACTTGACTTGGTTACCGACCAAGCTTTCAACTGCTAAGTGTTAACCCAACTTGCAAGGGGATTCCCACAGAATCATGAAACACAACACAGATGTACAAAGGACCTCTAAGGACATCTATGGCTTTTTCTTTTAATTTTGTATACTCTGCCTTTTTCCGCTCTATGGCTTTTTCTTACAAACCTTACTGTTTGCCTTTTTCCATGAGACTCAAGATAGACAAAACTAAACAGAAAAATTACAAAATGAAAACATTGAAGGAGAAGAACTTCTGTTAGCTTGGGTAGCTATGAGAACTCTGTGCTTTGCACTCTTAACTCCTTGCTTCAAGCCCTGGCTGTTCTCCCTTATTTATAGAAGGGGAAGCCTCCAAGGTTGAAACTGTTAAACCGAGCCAACTTCTTCTTCTTCAAACCAAAACCGGTTCGGCCAGAGAGAGATGAGAGGTAACTGAATGCTAAAACCAACATGCAATTACCTCTGTGTCATCCCTTCTCACCAAGCTTCATCAATCCAGGCCTTCCATCTTGACATGCTCCCCAAGAAGGATTCTTCACCCTTGATGAGTCCTTGACTGCTTGACAGCTCCTCCTACTCTTATCCTCTACCACATCCTCCACGTAGCTACAGTAGCCACCTCCTATAGTGGTTGAGCAAAAGTATAGACGAGCCATGCTTCCAAGGGATCTTCTTCCTCTGACCGAAGTGGATTTCTTCCATTTTTGGGTATGGAAGGCTTGAGACTTCTTCACCACACCTTACCTTTAGTGACAAAGATCTTAACCACACCATACTGTAGATTTTCTTTTTCTTACCGCCATCATTACAATGGCTTCATGCTTGAGCATAGCTTCACTGATACAGTGCCTAAACTCTGATAGCTTGCAACTTCTTCTTCTCGGTGGCATGACCGAAAGTGATGAGAGAAAGGAGAGAGAAGAGAAAAAACTTTCAATGTGATTTAAACAAAGGAATTAAATTGAATTAATTTCCACTTCCCTTTTGCTTAGTAACGTGTAGCACATTAAAGGCTATCAAATCAATTTCCTCTTTCTCTTTCCTATTTCCAATGTCTGCATTAATATGCATTTAATCAAAATTTGAAATCCATCAAATGATGAGAGTGGGATCTGTTGAAAGCATGCAACCTTGGCTTTCTTCTTCTTCTTTTTTTCGGACCAAGCTAGTTGGTCTCTCATCAAAATTGATTTGGGCTAATAATTATTAAGTCTAGCCCAACTAGTACAATAACAATTCAGCCACAATTTTTTTAAAATATTTTTTGTAACCAAGGCTAAATATTAACTTTCCATTGGGCTTGCTATTTTTCGGCCCAAGCTAAAATATGCACCAGACAAAATTATTAATTAACAAATGTTAATTAAAGATCAAATTAATAATTTGGTAATTAATTATTTTAATAATATTTGATCATCATCAATTTAATTTGGAGTTTTCCAAACTCATCAATCTCCCCCTTGATGACAAACATTATTAAAAATTGAAATGGAAAGAGTAAGGATTAAAAGTTCTCCCTTTGAAGATTAGGATTCCTCCCCCTTTCCAACTGTTACATAGCTCCCCCTAAATATATGCCATTTTACCAAGGGAAGCAATACTTGTAACATTTAAAATCAAGCTGATAGCCACCATGTATTCAACATATGGAATATAAGTTATGTTGAACAGCTTGATTTATGAGCAGAAGTAAAGTGATAAACAAAACTTATTTGTTATCATATAAATGATTTTCTGCTCAATAAACAAAATGCTTGAGTACAGAGTACATAGCTACCAAAAACACATTAGATAATTCCCAAAAATTTGCTGCCAAAACATTTGATTAAAAAGACAAAATTTCCAGCAATCATATCAGAACAAAATTATCAGATTTCAGCAACCATTCAACATAGCATAAAAATTGTTAATCAAACAGAATTATCCAGCATTTATTCAACATATCAGAGCATAAAGGGATTATCAAAATATAACTCAGTTCCAATGCAGCAAACAGTTTAACCTATCAAATCATAAATCATAAAGCATGACCATTGGAACAGAGAACTTATGCACAGGGGTGATCATAAATCAAAATGATTTCAGCCCCTGATTTTCAAATTTTCTAACTTTTCCTCCCCCTTTTATCATCAATAGGAAAACCTGCAAAACAGATCAGAATATCCCAAAATGCATAACATCTGTTTAATCTAAACATACAGTCCAGAGTATCCAAGAACATACAAAATACCAAAATATCAGAATATAAACAGAGTTCCAAAAAATGACAAATAGATCAATCATCATAAAGGATAAACTCAGAGCCGTATTCATCATCCTCCTCTGCAGCCCCTATTTCTTTTTCAAGATTCTGAAGCATCAGATTCACTCTTTCTCTGCATTTGATCCAAGCTTTTTTCATTTTCATACGCCTGTTTTCGAGCAGCTTTGTAGGATTGTACTATCAATTTTGACATATTGGAGAATTCAGTGAGAACATCTTTGATGGATTCGGTAACCTTCGCTGGCTCGGTAGGGTGACTTTCTAGATCACTCTCATAAGATGCAGTTGGCACAGAGTATTTTCCTTTGTTGCCTTTCATAGAACCCGAGACTCCTCCTCCCTTGATTATGGAAACTTTATTTTCTACAGCCTTATTAGTTAAATCAACATTAAAATATTCAAAGATGCATGTAAGAAAGATTCCATAAGGAAGATTAGTCTTTTTGTCACTTCTAACACACTCCCACATGTGTCTCACCATAAGATATGCAAAAGAGATAGGAGAAGAAGTAATAATAGCAAAAAGTACTAAAGTGTCACAGATAGTTACTCTATGATATGAACCACTCTGAGGCATTAGAATGTGATTGATGATTCTGTGCAGAAGTGCTCTTTCAGGATCAAGAGCTTTGTGGGTCAGAACCGTGCCATCCAAAGCAGAGAAATTTACGCAAGTTTGATTCAAAGCAATCTGGTATGAGATTCTAACCTGCGAATCCCATTTACCCGTCATATAGGCAGTTGCTCCTTCATCAACATATCTCAAAGCATCATTGATTGTTTCTCTGTTTAGTGACAAGTGAACCCGCTTGATATACAAGTGAACAGAGCCATCAAGAAACCTCATGCTTGCATAGAATTAACGAACCAGGGCTAGATACACAGGTTTTTGAATGTTGAACAAAAGGGTCCATTTCAGATTGTCAAAGAGAGTGACAAGGTTAATGCCTTTTGCAGTAAGGGATTCCAAGTTCACTATGTGGGATGCACACAAGTGACGCTTCTTCAGAACTTCATTATGAAACTCATACGAAGCACATGAGTTAAATCTGGCTGGATCAAAGTGTGAGTGACCTTTATTGTACTTATTTTTGAAATCAAGTGATTCCAAATTCGGTGGTTCCCTGGTGTTACGAAGCACGTAACTTTTTGCGCGCTGTAAACTGCGGCTAGCAGAGGGGTGAGGAGTCGACTTCCTTGGTGGTGAATGGGGTAGAGAAGACTGAGACTCCTCCTCTTCTTCTACAATTGGTTCTTTATCCTTTCCAATCTTTTTTCTGGATGAAATTTTCTGTGCAATGACCTTTCTTCTCATGGTTTCGGTTTGTTTGGAGGAAGGTGAAGGAGATGAAGAAGATGTGTAGTGTATATGAATGTGAGTGTGTGTTTGAGGAGTAGAAGAGAATGGAGGATTTTTGGGTAGAGGGCTTCGGTTACTTCTCTTGGGTGCTACCTTCTTTTTCATGTTATGAAAATGAAGAGAGGAGAGGGAAGATGAAAGAGTGACCAAAGAGATTGGAGAGAGATGGGAGGTTATAACAGCATTTAATGCCGAGTGGAGAGAGAATTTGGTGAGTAATGGGCCATTAAGAGCGCAGTTATCAATATGGAAAGATTTTAAAAATTAAAAAATAGGGATTAGTTCCTAGAATCAAGGGAAAGGTGGGAGAAAAGATTATGATTTGACAACTACTCCTTCCTATAAGATTTGATATGACAACTTCTCAAAAAGTATTATTAACAATTGAGGAACTCAAAACGGGCCAGGATTTTGAATGAGGTCAAAGAGGATTTGGTGGGACCCATGATCATTAATATCCAAATCAGTCTCCTCTTGTATCATGGCCAGTTCATCACGTCATTAAATTTGTCTCCTGCTTACCTACGAGACAAAACCAACAAATTCATCAAAATTCACAAATTATCAACTGAATTCAAATCCAACATACCCAAGCTATTCCTTAGTGAACAGAATCTATCCTCACACAAAGGTTTAGTGAAAATATCAGCAAGTTATTCTTCGGATTTCACAAATTGAATATCAATAGTACCCTTTTGCACATGTTCTTTAATAAAATGATATTTAATTTCAATGTGCTTAGTTTTTGAGTGCATAACAGGATTTTTAGATATGTTAATAGCACTCATATTATCACAAAACAAAGGTATACTATTGATCTTTAATTTGTAATCCTCCAACTGATTTTTTAACTAAATTAATTGTGAACAACAAGCCGAGGCAGATATATATTCAGCTTTGGCTATGGATAGAGCTACTGTGGCTTGTTTCTTGCTTGACCACATATTTAGTGAGCTTCCAAGGAAGCAACACATGCCGGTTGTGCTCCTTCTATCCACCCGATCTCCCGTATAATCTGTATCACAAAACCCTACTGCACAAAAGTCATTAGTTCTAGGATACCATAAGCCATAATCACAAGTTCCCTTAATGTATCTAATGATTCTTTTTACGGCTGAAAGATGGGATTCTTTTGGGTGAGATTGAAACCTTGAACATACACCCACACCTTGAACAATGTCTGGTCTAGAGGAGGTAAGATACATGAGTGATCCTATCATTCCTCTATACCATGTTTCATCCACATCTTTACTATCATCATCCTTTTCAAGCTTAGTGTTTGGATGCATTGGTGTTCCCATAGGTTTGGAATTTTCTAGGCCAAATTTCTTGATTAATTCTTTAGCATATTTTCCTTGGTGAATAAAAGTGCCACTAGGAGTTTGTTTGATTTGGAGACCAAGAAAGAATGTTAGTTCTCCCATTAAACTCATTTCAAACTCACTAGTCATGAGTTTTCCAAACTCTTCACACAAGGATTCATTGGCCGCTCCAAACACTATATCATCCACATAAACTTGAACAAGAAGAATATTATCATTAGATACTTTAATAAATAAAGTAGTATCGGTGGTACCCCTTTGAAAGTGATTTTCCAATAAAAAGGTACTAAGCCTTTCATACCAAGCTCTTGGAGCTTGCCTAAGGCCATAAAGGGCCTTTGAAAGTTTGAAAACATGATTTGAAAATTCTTTATTTTCAAAACCGGGGGGTTGTGCCACAAACACTTCTCTATCTATAAAACCATTAAGGAAAGCACATTTGACATCCATTTGGAACATTTTAAAACCTTTATGGGCAGCATAGGCAAGAAGCAACCTAATTGCTTCCATTCTTGCTACCGGAGCAAAAGACTCATCAAAATCAATACCTTCTTCTTGATCGTAACCTTGGGCCACTAATCTAGCCTTGTTACGAACAACCTTACCATCCTCACTCAATTTATTTTTGAGAACCCACTTAGTACTCGTTACCTTCTTACCATTCGGATGAGGTACTAGTGTCCAAACCTCATTCTTGTCAAATTGAGCTAGCTCTTCTTGCATGGCTTTGACCTAAGAGGGGTCTTCAAGGGCTTGCTTCACATTGTTAGGCTCCACTTGAGACAAGAAAGCAAAATTGCTTTGTTCGGATTGCTTCTTGGTTGAGGATCTTGTTGAAACACCTTGGGAGGGATCACCAATGATAAAATCATGCGGATAACGCTTCATGGACTTCCATTCTCTAGGTTTTCGAAGTAAAGTTGAGCCTTGATGAGCTTCAGTAATCTGGTCTGTTCCGGAATCTCTGACTGGCTCAGGAGACAAAACTGAAATGTCTCCTCCATCCTGATGAGACAAAACTGGACGGACAGGTTCTTCACTTGGGATAGCATTGGGACTTCCTTGACTTGGTTGATGGCTTGTTTCTGCTTCACTACCTGTATCATCATCTTAAGGGGCACTGGGAATTGAATTAGTATCACAAAAAGACCCATGTATGGATTCCTCTATGGTCCTATGTTCTTTGAGGTAAATTCTAAATGCTTTGCTAGTGGTAGAGTATCCAACAAACATTCCTTCATAGGATTTTGGATCAAATTTACCAAGCTTCTCTTTATTGTTAAGTACAAAGCATTTGCATCCAAAAATGTGGAAATACTTAAGATTTGGTGGGGTTCCTTTCTATAGCTCATAAGGTGTTTTCTTTAAACCCTTCCTAATGATTATCCTATTCAAAATATAACAATCTGTATTTACAGCTTCAACCCACAAAAATTTTGGAACATCATTTTCACAAAGCATAGCCATAGTCATCTCTTGAAGGCTTCTATTCCTTCTTTCAACTACCCCATTTTGTTGAGGAGTTCTAGGGCATGAAAAGTTGTGTGCAATTCCAAAATCTTCACAAAATTTTTCAAAGTCTTGATTTTCAAATGCTTTTCCATGATCACTTCTCAAGTGGGCAATCTTCAAATCCTTTTTATTTTGAATTCTTTTACAAAGGGTTGAGAAAGCATGGGAAGCATCATTCTTATGAGCAAGGAAGAGTACCCAACCGAATCTAGAGTAATCATCTACCACTACCAAACCATAATATTTACCTCCTAAACTTTGAGTTCTTGTGGGACCAAAAAGATCAATATGTAACATTTCTAATGCCCTTTTGGTAGAAATTCCATCTTTTGGTTTAAAAGAGGATTTTACTTGTTTACCTAATTGACAAGCATCACAAGTAATATCCTTATCAAATTTAATGTTTGGAATTCCTCTTACCAAGTTTTTCTTAACAAGTTTAGAAATTTGATACATGCTTGCATGACCCAATTTCTTATGCCATAGCCATTTTTCAGATTCGAGAGATGTAAAGCATGTTACTTTTTGATCTTTCAAATCCTCAAGAGTCAATCCATACACATTGTTACATCTTTTAGCTTCAAACAAAATATCCCCAGTTTTTTTACAAATAACTAAAGAAACTAATTTTCTAAAAACAATTTCATATCCAAGATCACATAATTGGCTAATGATTAGTAAATTGTGTTTCAGCCCATCAACAAGTAGAACATCATTTATAAAAGAAGAAAAGTTTTTACCAACTTTACCTTTTGCCACTATCTTTCCTTTGTCATTATCACCGAAAGTGACAAACCCTCCATCATAATCAAGCTTAATGAAGAAGGTTGCCTTTCCGGTCATATGCCTAGAGCATCCACTATCCATGTACCACATATTGTCCTTCCGCTTGGATGCTAGGCACACCTACAAAATAAGCTCAAGTGACCTTAGGTATCCAAATCTTTTTGGATCCTTTAACATTAAACCATCTCCTTTGTCCCAAGCCATTGTAATCACAAACAACTTTACAAACTTTGTTTCCAATCATTCTTTCAATAAAAAAATATTGAATGGGAGAATGACCATTTCGATTGCACAATCTACAAAACCTTGGAGTTGCTGTTTTGCTAAAGCTTGTTGGGTTTTGAAACCTTACATCATTAGAAGATGATGCCATGTTTGCAAAAGAAGGTTTCTTAACAAATTTTTCAGATTTATGAAATCCCAAACCAGCTTTATCATAAAGAGGTTTTTGACTAGCCAATAATTGATTTAAATTTTCTGAACTTTGAGCAAAGGTGGCTAAGTCCTCTTTGAGTCTTTTTACCTCTTTGAGCAACTTCTCATTTTCTTCAAAACAATTTAGATATGCAATCACAGAATGTTGTTTTTCACAACCTTTTATTTCAGCTTTCAACCCCTTGTTTTCCTCAACAAGATCAACAGCGGTTTCAGCTTCTCTCAATTTTTCTTTTAAAAAATCATTTTCAGCTTTAAGAATGGTGACTTATGATTCAAGATCTTGGTTTTCACTTAGGAAGCATCTAATCTTTTCAGAAATATGGTCTATCATGAGATGAAGATCTTCAGTGTCAGGGTTATGGAATACTACCTGTTCAACGTAATCTGCCATGAGACATGGTTGGGACTTGGTTTCTGATTCTTTATCATCTTCTGAGTCGTTTTCCAAGTCCTCCCAAGAAGCTATCAGTCCTTTCTTCTTTCCCTTCTTCGGCTTCTCCTCCTTCTTCAACTTAGGGCAATCTGATTTGAAATGCCCAGACTCTTTGCAGTTGTAACAGATCACCTTGCTGAAGTTTCCTTGAGCTGCTTCCCTTGCTTCTTTCCTTGAGTTTCACCATTTTTCTGAATTTTTTGGCAAACAAAACAAATTTATTTTCAAAGGAGTTATCACTGGATTCATCATCCAGAGGGTTAGAAACAGATGTGAGAGCTATTCCTTTTTTTTTTTTTTTGAGTCTTTTTTCAAATAAGTATTTTTAAAAGCAAGTAAATTTCTTCTCAAGTCATCATATGTCATAGAATCAAGACCACTACTCTCAGATATTATCAATGCCTTTGTTTCCCACTCTTTTGTGAGACATCTCAAAATTCTCTTCACAAGTACAGATTCAGGATACTTAATCCCATAGCATCCAAGCCAACAATGATGGTGTTGAATCTTTCAAACATTTAATCTATTGATTCTCCTTCCTTCATTGAGAACATTTCATATTCTCTGTTCAGCATATCTATCCTGGTCTTCTTTACTATGATGGTTCCTTCACGAGTGACTTGAAGTTTGTCCTAGATTTTCTTTGCCGTTGTGCCTCGTGATACCCGTCAGTATTCCTCGAAACTGATTGTACAGTTGAGCAAGTTGATAGCCTTGGAATTGAGCTCCACCTTCTTTCTATCTTCTTCGGTCCAACTTGCTTCGACTTTAAGAGAGACTACTCCTTCAGCACTTGTGGTGGTTGGAAATTGAGGACCCTCCAGGATGATCTTCCACAGTCTGTAATCTACTGCTTGCACAAAATCTTCATTCTCTCCTTCCAATAGGTGTAGTTCTTTCCATTGAAAAGAGGAGGTTTGTTGCTTGACTGTCCTTCTGTCAGATTGTAGGACACCAGGTTTGAGCTACTGTTTTCTGCCATCTGGATCTTTTTCTCCAAGCTGCAAAGCTTGATCTCTTTGAGACCAAGCTCTGATACCAATTGATGGTTATTAGTGGCTAAGAGAAGTGGGGGTTGAATCTTAGCCCCCTTTTTGCTTATTAAGACTTGCTGGCATTTGAAATAATTTCTGGAGACTTTTTGCTTTTTGTCTCGTACCTAGCCACGAGACCTTTTCTTTTTATCTCGTAACCAGGCAAGAGATATTTTTCAGTTTTATCTCCTATGCAGCAGAAACAGAAATAGAGTAGAAAAGAGAGAGAATCACACCACGAAGTATCCTGGTTCAGCTGCCAAGTGCAATGCAGCCTACATCCAGTCTCCATCATAATAATGATGGAATTTCACTATAATCATCATGATTACATACACCAATTCTCCCTAGGAACTACCCTTCCTATCCGGGACAAGTCCAGAATCTAACCCTAATCCTGAACTTGACTTGGTTACCTACCAAGCTTTCAACTGCTAAGTGCTAACCCAAATTGCAAGAAAATTCTCACAGAATAATGAAACACAACACAGATGTACAAAGGACCTCTAAGGACATCTATGGTTTTTTCTTTTAATTTTGTATACTCTGCCTTTTTCCTCTCTATGGATTTTTCTTACAAACCTCACTGTTTTCCTTTTTTCATGAGACTCAAGATAGACAAAACTAAACAGAAAAATTACAAAATAAAAATATTGAAGGAGAAGAACTTCTGTTAGTTTGGGTAGCTATGAGAACTCTGTGCTTTGCACTCTTAACTCCTTGCTTCAAGCCCTGGCTATTCTCCCTTATTTATAGAAGGGGAAGCCTTCAAGGTTGAAACTGTTGAACCGAGCCAACTTCTTCTTCTTCAAACCAAAACCGGTTCGGCCAGAGAGAGAGGAGAGGAAACTGAATGCTAAAACTAACATGCAATTACCTCTGTGTCATCCCTTCTCACCAAGCTTCATCAATCCAGGCCTTCCATCTTGACTTGCTCCCCAAGAAAGATTCCTGACCCTTGATGAGTCCTTGACTGCTTGACAGCTCCTCCTGCTCTTATCCTCTGCCTCATCCTCCACGTAGCTACATGATGCGTGAGCATCTTTCCTATCTTTTCCTAGTGAATTTGCATTTAATTTGTTGAGTTTAATCAAGAATTAATTATCTTTTAGCCACTATAGATGCTACTTTGAGTTGTGTACAATTCTGTTTATTTTAGGTAGCATTTGGTTGGATTTGATGGAGCTTCCGCAGAAAAAGAGAAGAAGGCTATATAGGGCAGGAATGGCTTAGAGGATAGAGAGGAAGCTTGCCCAAATGGAAGGAGCACAAGAATTAAAGGAGATGACCAGCGAGGAGCGACGCGTGCGCGTGCCGGACGCGTGTGCGTGATTTGGAGATTTGCACAGCAACGCGTGCGCTTACCTGACGCGTACGCGTGACATGCGCCACGTGCAGAAAATGCTGATTATTTAATTAATTCTGATTTAAAATTTATTTTTATTATTAAAATAGGAAAAGATATCATTTTAGTTTAAGAAAATAGATTTTAAATTAATTTAGGATTAGATATAAAAGAGAAAAGAAACTTTTCTTCTGGGGGATTATTCCATTCCACCTTAGCCGAATTTACAGTTTACCAGAATCCTAGTTTTCACTCTTTTCCATGAGCAACTAAACCTCCACTGTTAAGGTTAGGAGCTATGTCTATTGTATGGATTGATACTATTATTTTTCTATTTTAATTCAAGTACTGATTTATAATTCAAGAATTGTTTTCGTTCTTTATCTTATGAATTTGGGTGGAACAGAAGTATGACCCTCTTTCTAATTGAGTTCTTGTATAACTTGGAAAAGCTCTTTACTTGAACAACAGCTTGAAAATAATTTCTCCTAAATTCTAATTATTTGGACTTAACGGGATACGTGACATATAATCCTCTTATATTTGGATAATTAGGATTTTTGTGGCATAATAACTAGAATTAAACTTCACCCCCTAATTGGAATTAATTGACTAAGGAATTGGCGGTTGATGAGAGTTAGGGAGACTAGAAAGGTCTAAGGAATTAGGGTCTAGTCACATATAGTTTGCCATGAATTAAATCTTGCATGATTAAAATAGTTAGTAAGAAAAGTCAATCCGGAAAATAGATAACTCTGAAGCCTTAAATTTTTCTCCATACTTTATTCCCAACTTATTTACTTACCTGTCTTTAGATATTCTGAGTTTACTATTTAATGCTTTTGAACTCTCAAACACTATTTTTTTGCTTGTCTAACTAAGTAAATTAATCAACCATTGTTGCTTAGTCCCTCAATCCTCGTGGGATCGACCCTCATTCACCTGAGGTATTACTTGGTACGACCCGATGCACTTGCCGGTTAGTTTGTGGTTATAAATTCTGCACCACTACAGTAGCTACCTCCTGTAGTGGTTGAGCAAAAGTAGAGACGAGCCATGCTTCCAAGGGATCTTCTTCCTCTGACCGAAGTGGATTTCTTCCATTTTTGGGTATGGAAGGCTTGAGACTTCTTCACCACACCTTACCTTTAGTGGCAAAGATCTCAGCCACACCATACTGTAGATTTTTTTTTTCTTACCACCATCATTACAATGGCTTCATGCTTGAACATAGCTTCACTGCTACAGTGCCTAAACTCTGATAGCTTGCAACTTCTTCTCTGTGATATGACCGAAAGTGATGAGAGAAAGGAGAGAAAAGAGAGAAAACTTTCAATGTGACTTGAACAAAGGAATTAAATTGAATTAATTTCCACTTCCCTTTTGCTTAGTAACGTGTAGCACATTAAATGCTATCAAATCAATTTTCTCTTTCTCTTTCCTATTTTCAATGTCTGCATTAATATGCATTTAATCAAAATTTAAAATCCATCAAATAATGAGAGTGGAATCCGTTGAAAGCATGCAACCTTAGCTTTCTTCTTTTTTTTTTTTTTTTACTTCGGACCAAGCTAGTTGGTCTCTCACCAAAATTGATTTGGGCTAATAATTATTAAGTCTGGCCCAACTAGTACAATAACAATTCAGCCACAATTTTTTTAAAACATTTTTTGTAACCAAGGTTGAATATTAACTTTTCATTGGGCTTACTATTTTTCGGCCCAAGCTAAAATCTGCACCACACAAAATTATTAATTAACAAATGTTAATTAAAAATCAAATTAATAATTTTGTAATTAATTATTTTAATAATGTTTGATTATCATCAATTTAATTTGGAGTTTTCCAAACTTATCAAATGTATTGATACATCCACGGTTGATTTTGTGCTTCTGGAGCTTGTACTTGTTCTCCATATTATCGATCTTATTCTTGTACTGTTGTTATGTAGGATATTCTGTTAATTATTTAACTTTGACTTTCCGATGGAACTATATCAAAACTAAATAAAACTTTTTTAAATTCAAATAGGACACTTTAAACCTTAAAGACCAAAACAAAATTACTCTCAAACGTAGAAATCAATTTAGTACTTTACTAAAAAAAAAAAAGTTAAAAACGAATTTGATTTTCATTCCAAATCATAAAAATTGAAATAGTACTTATCCCTTTTAAAGAATGACAAAGTAATGATCCTTTAATACTTATAGATACATGTGCAAAATATTTTAGTTTCGATAAATTTTAATAAATCAAAATAATCTTGATAAGTAATAGTTTAGAAGAATAAACTTTTAAATTAGTATCTAAAAAATTCTAGCACTGACAAAGACAATTTTAAAAAAATGTAAATCAAAAGAGTCTTTAAAAAATTGATAAGTTTGATAAAATGACTAAAACATTTTTGTTAATGAAAAATATTGAGTTGGCTACGAAAAATGGCAAACT
>NC_029790.2:20995444-20998794 GCF_000816755.2 Arachis ipaensis | reverse complement strand
CACAACATCAGTGATCTCAGACAGCTTGTGAGTAAGAAGGGATCAAGGTCAACACATTCTCCTACCTTCATACTACCACATCCCACGGTGGAATTGTTCTCCCGGGCATCCAAACGGTGTTGCCACAGCCACTGCTCCCACCACAACCACATGTGCTTCAACTCCTCGGCTTTGTTGGTGTGGTTACACATTTGTAAAATTTGTGTGAAGGTTCTCTTTTAGTGATGGAAAAAGATTATATATACATTGATAATAGGGTAGATAGGATTTTGGAAAAATTGAATGGACAATTTTCAATTTTTAACATGTAAAATATTTATTCTTAATATATAAAAGTAGATACATAAGCATGCACGACATTACTTTTGAGATATTTCTTTTCTCCTACTAATGCCATGTCAGCAATATTGCTTACTTGGCACAACTTTTAGTGATGGAAAAAGATTATATATACATTGATAATAGGGTAGATAGGATTTTGGAAAAATTGAATGGGCAATTTTCAATTTTTAACATGTAAAATATCTATTCTTAATATATAAAAGTAGATACATAAGCATGCACGACATTACTTTTGAGATATTTCTTTTCTCCTACTAATGCCATGTCAGCAATATTGCTTACTTGGCACAACTTTAGAATCAACCACTCAATTCTTGCCAAATCAACTATTATTTCCAAATCAGCAAAAAAATAAAATATACAAAAGATAGAATCCAATAACTTTGTAACCTCCAAATACATTGAATTCATATTCCTATATTTATTATATCTTACCGTTATAAACAATACAATAAATTTATAACCGCAACAATTAATTTATAAATTAAAAGTTAAAAAAATAAAAATTATATTTTATTATTATAATTATGTTTATTATAATCATTTTAATTTTTGCCAATGAGTTATACCTCAAATGGCATAGTCTCCCATATTGGTCGCGAGTTCGAATCTCTGTATCTTTGGTTAAAAAAAAATAATCATTTTAATTTTTAGAAGTAACACTAGGTACAAAGAACTATTATTGTAGTTTTTACTTATTATTAAAAACAAATTCTATTTTATTTTACCAATATAAATTTTGAAAAGAATATTTGAAAACTAAAAAAAAAAAACAAATTTATTAAAAGAGTATCAAAACGAAACCAAAAATTATGATATTAAACATACATTTTCATATTAGATACAAATAAAAAACTAAAAAATAGAATTCAATAAATTTGTAACTATACATTAAATTCATATTCCTATATTTATTATATCTTACCGTTATAAACAATACAATAAATTTATAATTCCAACAATTAATTTATTAATTTTTATAATAACTCACTAAAGGTAATAAACATCCATATTACAAATGTCATAATAATATTATTAATCATAATAATTTTACGTTATAAGTATTTAAATTCCATACCATTTAAACTATATATATAAGTCTCTTATCACTATTCCTTCACATAACATCAAATTTAGTACAAAAAAATTTATTTCCGAACTGCAATGAGAATCTGATGATCAGATATGACAAAAAAAAAATCACAACATGCATCATACATTCATACTTACTCAAATACAATATACCTAATGATAACATAAATTGAATACTGGAATCGAAAAAAATCTTCACAATTTTAGCAACTATAAACGAAATTGATGACAAATTAAGATGGAACTATGTTAAATGTAAAAAGTGTTAGATGAAAACATATAAAAAAAAAAGAAAAGAAACAACTACATTTGTGGCACATGTAATCAAACACCACAATATCCAACAATAAGGTAACTTTATATACTTTTCATAATCTCATCTATCAAATTATTAGTTGCTAGCCCAATAATTATTTTAGGTTCAGAATTCCATTAAAGGTTTTAGATCAAAGTGTTACAACAACTTTTGTACTATTTGATAGCGACGCAAAAAACTTATTGGACACAACTGCTTTAAATCTAATGACATTTCAGAAAAATAATGACATTGAAGCACCACCCCATCAAGAGATTAAGGAGAAAGAAAACCATACAAATTCAAGACACATCTTCGAAAGAAGAATATGCATACAAAGATGGAACCAAATAACACAATAGAAAGTGCATTAAACTCAACAATTCATAAAGAATATGTCTTTGCAAGAACCTACGATAAAAAGAAGAAAGCACCAACTCTAACAACCAACAAAAAAAAGAGGACGAGCGCCACATAAGATGACTAAGTCCATCAACTAAAACAAATACAAAAATCAAACCACCAAATAAAAATATCACTTTGTACAACTCCAACATCCAAATCTTTTGTACTACAAATTATTTAAAATAAAACACCTTTTAAATTTAGCTTCAATTTACACATATTTAATTTATTTCTACAAAATATAACAATTTTTAATATTTATTATATACTATCATTAATTTACCGTCCCACGCATCGCGTGGGTCTCATTCTAGTTTTTTAATTAATAATGGCACATAATTATGAAAGAATCGGATTTTGTCATCTCAATTCTTTCGTCAACAGAGCTTTTTCACTTTTTTGTTAATGAAAACGTGATTCATTATGTTTGTTTATTTTTGTCAAACTCATAATTATTTAAGAATAAAATATATTTTTTGTCTTTGAAATTTGTTAAAAATTTTAAAAATATTCATAAGTTTTATTTTGTTTTAATTTTATCCAAAAATTTTCAATTTGTATCAAATATACTACTGACAACTAATTTTTTAAAAACTTAGGACTAATTTAACAACAATTTCATAGAAAACTTCAACACAAGCAAACCAAACATAATTGTCATAATGTCATGCATTATTATTGAATTGGTCCTAAAATTTTTAAAAATTTAATTGTCAAAGATATATTTGATGTAAATAAAAAAGTTTTAAGAATAAAATTAAAACAAAATAAAACTTAAAAATAATTTTAAATTTTTTGATAAATTTCAAAGACAAAAAATAAATTTTATCCATTTTTTAAAGACTCTCTTGTCTTTTATATTTTTTTTTTAATCAACACCAAAATCTTTCAAATACTATTTGATAATTTACTCTGACCTTGAACAAGGTTATTCTCTTGGCGCGACTCAAGTTGGTTTGTTACCAGCAAAATATATTTTAACTGTTAGAATCTACAAACTATAATACTTTACATATGTATCTAAAAAGACCAAAATGATGAAAAACAAATTTTTCCTATAAGAAAAGGGTTAATTACCTATTAAGTACTTGAAAAATTTAGACGCCGATAAAAAAAATTATAAAAGATGTTATCGATAAAATAACTTTTGAATGATCAAAAAATACGATAAAAATAATTAATAAATATTACATTTTTATAAGTAACAAAAAAAATT
>NC_029790.2:20979413-20995436 GCF_000816755.2 Arachis ipaensis | reverse complement strand
TGTCTCCAATTTTCTTTTTATTTTTCAAAATAATGTGATCATTTACAATAAAATATTTAAAAAAAAAATCACTTGACATAAAGTTATCAAAATTTTAGAATAAAAGGATCTTATTTTTATAGTAATGCTTACAAAAATTGTGTCAAAAACTCAAAATCTGATTTCTAAATTTTTTTTTAGAGTATCTATTTAATATCTAATTCATTTTGTTACATTTTTAAATTTTTTAGAGGCTTATTTATTGATAATATCTTTTGAGATTATTTTTGTCTAACAATGTAATTCAAATACTATTTTAGTAGCTTATTCATAAGAAAAAGAATCTATACCCTCTAATGCATCCCCAAATTATAGTAAACCAAAATATTGAAACAAGGTAATCCAAAATAAAAATATTGAATAGTATTAGAAAAATTAGTACTATTTTATTAAAAGATTTAATTTAATATAAACACACATATTCTCCCTCTTCTGAATTGATCCGTCATTGAACTCCCTTTAGAATTGATCCATTACCATTACAAAGCCATTCCATATCTTACATGAATAGACACCAAAAGATAAAAATATCTTACATGCATTAACTTTATTATGTATAAGAGGGACACATGACTTTGAAATCTTCACATCTGCACAGTACTTATGGAATCGGAAACCGATATGCAGTAAACTCCAAATACAAAATTGGCCTCCTTTGTGTTTCAGTTTCTGTGGACTATCAAAGACCATAGCTAGAGCATAGTAGCAACTGCCAAGCAATGATCACTTGCAAGAATGCAGCAGGATTAAGGTCATTCCATTAATTTATGAACTATCCTAAAGTGCGTACATCCTCTTGTATTCACTGTTCAAAATCTCTTGATCTGATGCATGAGACATGGAGTATGAACGACTCTCGGCCCTTAATTTTGTCTCCTCCATCCTGTGCAAAATGACACAATAACACATGGAGCCAATCGTAGAGAGCATTATCAAGCTTCCAATAACTGTTGCGTATATAGCAAGCCATCTGGAGTCTGATCCCACCACTACATATGTGAGAGAAATGAAGGCAATGGAAATGAAAAGGCAAGCCAACCACATGAGCTTGTTTATGACAAAAACAAGCTGCTTCTTCGCCTTCTGCTCAATCACGACTACCGAAGTTTGAACCACCACAACTGCCAGAGAGATGAATAAAGCCAGGCTATCAAACACAAAAAAGGTTAAAAAAGCTGCATTTTTTGCAATATTTGCCTGTCCAAGTGAAAAGCCGGGGGTTTTCTTCTCGTCATATTGACCCGGAACTGTGAAAATGGCTGCAAAAGCAACTGTAGCAATGAGAACAGCAACAACAGTAGCGGAATTTATTGCATTGTTCAGGCCACTAATGTGGAGTTTTTTCAGCTTCTTTGCAATTTTTTGGACCCTCACTCCAGTCTGACGAGTCTGTTGAAGTTGGGAGTGAACATCATGCTTTATGTCACTGACAGTCTGCTTAAGATGCTTTGATGCATTTGGCTTCCCAGTGTGGGTGGAATTGGCAGCCCCAGCATCCCTCAAAAGGGAGGCGAGTTCTGGAGTTCCGAATTTCTCTGCAATATCTAGAGGAGTCTCTCCAGCTTTATTAGTAGCATTGATGTTGATACCCTCCATAGATAACAAGCAGCGAACATTCTGCACGAAGTAACAGCCACTTTAGAATAGATATCAAAATCGATTACCTTCATTACTTTAGTATCAGCTGTATGGAATTGTTTCAGCATTCAATTCTACATAATGGGTATAAAATTATATTACAGATGCTTTCATTCCTTGAGAGGGTTGGTGGTGGGGTGTGAAGTATATGTTGAGTTATTCTTCATGCTAACCTAGAAAAATGCTTAATTTACAATTACCAGCAATTCAAGCAGAATGCAGAACTCAACTTGACTCTATTGTAAGGTATGCATCAAAAGGAGAAATCAACATTTCATAATTGCTTCATAAATATGAATTTGCCATGCCAAATGAGGTTTTTTTTGTTAGAGATATAATCATTTATGCGTCTCCTCCTATCAGCTTAAGTTTTTGAGACAATTGGTTTCACGACAATATTTTTTCAGTTTTAACAACTTGATGGGATACTAGTTTTTTGACAGAAAGTCAGAAACCACACAAAGATAGGCAAATAAGAAGTACAGGGTATAATATTTCACACCACAAGCAAATATCAGTGTGATATCAGCTTAAGAAAGAAGGAACAGTGTGAAATGAACAGAAAATGAAAGAACAAGGAGCAGCACTAAGCAACTACAAGCCCCAAGCCTATTTCCAAAACGGATGCATACGTTGTCACCAAATTTATGAACTATGAGTTAGGATAGCTGGTAATAGTTCTTCTATAATACCCTTACAGTTCCCTCCTTTTATAATTAAATCACGGGAAGTTCTTTTCTTTATATAGTTCACAAGTTACTTCAAATATTGCTTAGAGCACTGAAGAAAACCCCGGTGTTTGAAACCATGCAATTAAGCTCAGCATAATTTACAAAACATTGCTCTAGTGCAAAGCAGGTTTTGTCATGGAGCATAACAAAAATACTAAAATAGTACAACTGAAGTATCACAAAGAACATAAATAACAGAGGCAACAAAATTTGACTTCCCAACTTCAATTAAATGCATTTCCGAATGTATTTATACAAAGAAAAAAAAAGGAGTCAAAGCTTTATGGATAAAGCGAGCAAATATTTTATTTTATTTTATTTGTTGTTAGAAGGAGGGTTGTGTGTGGAGGAGGTAATCTCAACACTCTCCTTTACAGATTGTCATATATATATATATGGTGGATTCTAGTATGCCTATGCTATAGTAGCTACGACGTATTGTTCACATTAAAGTCACCTTTTTTTTACATTTTGGTAACATTTTTAAAAGCGTTGTTTAACTATAAAAAAAGTTACTTTAACTTTAGCAACACTTTTTGAAACACCATAGTCACTGTAACCACTGTAGCATAGTCATACTAGAATGACTATATATATATATATATATGAAGTTGAATTCATGGCTCTGCCCATTAAGTGAGGTAGCTACCTTGATCCTAGTACACTGTGTACCTTGGTGCAAACAAGAACACAGTGTTACCAAATGTATGATAACATGACTATTTTTGGGCTTAGAAACAAAGACTTGCTTTCTAAATACAAATTAGTTTTTAAAGGCTGATGTAGAGTGAATTAGAAAAGAATAAGGGAATACCTGAATACGGCCCTTCTTTGTGGCAATATGCAAGGCTGTATTTCCTTTATTATCTTCTAGACTTAAAACTGATTGGTCGGGTTTTACCAATTCCAGCAGAATTTCTTGATTTTGCCCCTTCACAGCCATGTGTAGTGCAGTTTGACCTTTCTTATCAGTCCTAAATCCAGTGCTTGGATCCTTGTTCAATAAGGCTTTCACAACTTCCAAATGCCCCATTCTAGCAGCTGAGTGAAGGACAGTCTTACCATTGTTCCTGGCTATTTTTGCAAGGTTTGAATCTGACTCCAAGAGGAGGTTAACCACATCAATATGACCTTGAGTTGCAGCTGTGTGTAAAGCAGTTGAATTGGACAAATCTGTAGTCATGGCCAAGTTGGGAAAGAAGTGCAGCAGTTCTCTCAGCACCTCTGCAATATTCTTCTACTCTAAGTCAGACCTATGGCCAAAGACATTTAATAACAGACATGCTACGTTCAAACAACACAACGCAGTTAAAACCACTGAAGCCATATTTTTATTTGTCTAGTGAAAATTTATCACTTTTAACGATTAGTGCTACATGCCAATTCAATAAGCCACAATTAACATAAGCGTCCTTCTACCATTCCTAATTTTGTTGCCAAACAAATCAAATGTTGACGCATTGAAATAAGGCCATGTTGATCTTACCAAGATGACCCTGCTTTGCTGCGACGTGAAAAGGATCATAGCCATTTCTGGCGACAATAGAAGCAGTTTGTAGATCCAAGAACTTAAGTATCTCACTAACAACGGAAGCATGTCCATTTTCTGCGGCAACATAAAGAGGGGTCTCCCCTTCAAAGTTCTGCTTAGATAAGAAATCCTTCATATCAGAACTAGCACAGTTTTCAATTATGTCTTTCACTCTGCTCAAGTTCCCTCCCCGGGCTGCTAAATGAATTGGCAAGTCACCACGTTTCCCAGGTGACTCCTTGCTCTTTTTCCTCTCACTGCCGATGAAGCTCAGCTGCTTCTCCATCACAATCCGGAAACTCTTCTGTTTTTCCATAAATCCGCGAAAGCTTTTCTGTTTCTCCATCACCCGCCGAAAACTCTGCTGTTTTTCCATTGTAGATGCCCGAAAACTGTTCTGTTTCTCCATAGTCCAGAACAACAACAACAACTGTTCCAAACAGCAAATACCACCCTTCTAATTCTATGTGAAGAGATAATATCAAGGGCTATGAGAATTAATTAACAATACCTTTAAGTTGAGGTTTGAGAATATCAATAAATGAACAGATCCCAGACCACAGCAAGTCTGAAAGTCGAACGAAAGATCGATTCCACAATCTGAACTGTTCAGATGCTCAAAAGCACAGGAAGAGTGGAGACCCACATTTTTCTTTCTTTTTTTTTTTTTTCGTCGTCTTGTTATGATTGAGCTATATGGCGAACGAAACATTGGGTACAAAATTACCACCGTCAAGTGAAGGTAATTGTTGTAAAGCCGTAACATGTTGATTGTTGAGTATTGACAAGCCCTCTTTTACACCACCAGGGAATATGAATGTCAAAGTGAGCTACAAAACGATAAGATAATAACATATGAATTATTGGAGACTGAAGAGTTAATTTAATTATCCTTCTAATTCTATAAAATATTAAAATTAATATTTATCAAAATAAAAATATTAGGTATTTGTTGTATAATAAATAAATAAATAAATAAGAAAGATGTAATAAATATAAAATAAAGAAATATAATTAGATAACAATATTCACCACAATTATTATCTCAATATAATAGATGACTAATATATTTACTAATATTATATATAAAGAGTGAGAGGGGAAATATTCAGAATAGTTGCAACATAAACAAAGAGAGAAAATTGTTTTATTGCTGTGTGTATTGTTCGTTAAATTGCTTCTCTATTTATAGGCATGTGAAGTTTACATTTTCAATTTCGTTAACTTTAGTTTGCCTTGAGAAGTTGAGTCTGTATTGAAAACAAAATAAGCCACTCATATTAATGGGCATCCATTTTTATCTTATCACAACACTCCCTATTGGATGCACATTTAGGATTATGCCTCGTTAAAATTTTATTAAAGAAAAATCTAATGGAAAAAAACTTTAGTGAAGGAAAAAGAGTACAAAATCCTTTGTGATAGGGACTACCTTATTAAAAATCTTGTCAAGAAAAACCCAATGAGAAAAAATCTTGATCAAGGAAAAAAGAGTACAGTCTCTCTCTCTTGTCACCATTATTTAATATCTCGAAATTGACACATCCTAATTTGATATACCAATCTTTCAAAGGAGAATTTTGTAAATGACTTTGTAAATAAATCTGCCAGATTATCGCTTGAGCGTATTTGTTGGACATCAATTGTTTCTTGATTTTGAAGATCATGAGTAAAGAAGAATTTGGGAGAAATATGCTTTGTCCTATCATCTTTGATGTATCCACTTTTAAGTTGAGTTATGCATGCTATATTATCTGACAGTTGGAGCTATCTTATGGTCAATCGGTCCACATGATGACAGAATATATTGGATCAAACTTCTAAGCCAAAAACACTCACGACTAGCTTCATGTATTGCTAGTATTTCAGCATGATTAGAGGATGTTGCTGCAATCGTCTGTTTTGTGGACTTCCATGATATAGTTGTACCACCATATGTGAATAGATATCCTGTTTGAGATCTCCCTTTATGTGGATCAGACAAGTATCCTGCATCTGCATAGCTAACTAATTGTGACTTAGATCCATATGGATAGAACAATCCCATATCAACCGTTCCATAAAGATATCGAAAAATTTGTTTGATTCCATTCCAATGTCTTCTGGTTGGAGAGGAACTATACCTTACTAATAAATTCACGACAAATGATATATCAGGTCGTGTATTATTAACAAGATACATTAATTCCCCAATGGCACTAAGATATGGTACTTCAAGACCAAGGATATCTTCATTTTCTTCTTTAGGACGGAATTAATTCTTTTTCACATCTAAAGACCTTACGATCATTGGGGGTACTCAATGGATGCGACTTATCCATATAAAATCTCTTCAAAATCTTTTCTATGTATGTTGTTTGATGAATAAAGATTCTATTTTTTGTATGCTCGATCTGTAGGTCGAGACAAAATTTAGTCTTTTCAAGATCTTTCATCTCAAACTCTTCTTTTAGAGCTTTTATAATTGTTGGAATCTCTTCACGAGTTCCAATGATATTTAAATCATCAATGTACACAGCAATTATAATGAATCCAGATGCAGATTTCTTTATGAAAATACATGGGCAGATATCATCATTCTTAAATCCATTTTTGGCTAGATACTCAGTAAGACGATTATACCACATTCGTTCAGATTGCTTTAGACCATATAAAGATCTTTACAATTTGACTGAGTATAACCCCTGTGAATATTCATTGGACGATTTAGATATCTTTAATTTTCAGGGACTTTCATATAGATATCACGATCTAATTATCCGTATAAGTAGGTTGTTACTACATCAATTAAATGCATATGTAGTTTATGGTATGCAGATAAACTGACCAAATAATGTAATGTTATTGTATCCACTACAGGGGAATATGTTTCTTCATAATCTATACCAGGCCATTGTGAAAAACCTTGTGCCACAAGTCGAGCTTTGTAGCGTACAACTTTATTTTTCTTATTTCGTTTTCTCACAAATATCCATCTGTATCCAACAGGTTTTACATCTTCTGGTGTACGGACTACAGGTTCAAAGACTTCACGTTTCGCAAGTGAGTCTAACTCAACTTTCATAGCTTTTTCCCATTTTGGCCAATCATTCCTTTGTCGATATTCTTCAACTGTTCTTGGCTCAAGATCCTTACTTTAATGCATAATATTTAATGTCACATTATACGCAAATATTTTATTGACAATTATCTTATTTCGGTCCCATTTTTCTCCTGTAAAGACATAATTTATCGAGATCTCATCATTTTCACAATTTTCAGGTACCTGAACGTCTTCTAGTGTCAAAACTATATCAACATTTTGGACAACTGCAGGTGTCTTTACTATATCTTTTTCAACAGGAATAGTATTTACCTCTTTTCTTTTTCGAGGATATTTGTCTTTGGAACCAACATGTCTACCACGCTTCTGACGTGAATTTGTTTCGGTGGCTATTTGTCCTACTGGGACATCAATTCAAACTAGAGAATTTTCAGCTGTTATATAGGATTTAGTTATCCTTTTTGTATCAGAAAATGCATCAGGCAATTCATTTGTTATTCTTTACAAATGTATAATCTTTTGAACTTCTGGTTCACATTATCCTGATCGAGAATCTAAATGCATCAAGGATGATGCATTCCAATTAAATTCCTTTTCAGGAAGCTTATTCTCTCCCCCTAATGTTGAAAATTTTGATTCATCAAAATCACAATCTGCAAATCAGGCTTTAAATACATCTCCAGTTTGTATCTCAAGATACCTCCCTATAGAGGGAGAATCATATCCAACATATATCCCTAATTTTCTTTTATGGTAACTTGTTGGCCTCAAACGAATAAGTGTTGCGGCATGTAAAATAGCATGCCCCCAAGACGAGGTTGGGAGATTTGTTCTCATAAGCAAGGGTCTAGCAATTAACTAGAGGCGTTTAATAAGTGATTCTGCTAACCCATTTTGTGTGTGAACATGAGCTATGGGATGTTCAACGCTTATTTCGTTAGCCATACAATAAGCATCAAAGGCTTGGAAAGTGAATTCACCAGCGTTATCAAAACAAATTGCTTTGATTGGATTTTCTGGAAACTGTATTTTTAATCGAATAATTTGAGTAAGTAATCTCATAAACGCCAGGTTGTGAGAAGACAATAAGTACACATGTGACCATCTTGAAGATGCGTCTATTAGGACCATAAAATATCTAAATAATCCACATGGTGGATGAATAGGTCCACATATATTGCCTTGAATCCTTTCTAGGAATTCAAGGGACTCAAATCCAATCTTTACTGGTGATGGCCATAAAATATCTAAATAATCCACATGGTGGATGAATAGGTCCACATATATTGCCTTGAATCCTTTCTAGGAATTCAAGGGACTCAAATCCAATCTTTACTGGTGATGGCCATAAAATTAGCTTTCCTTGAGAACATACAGCACAACAAAATTCACTGGATTTAAGAATCTTCTGGTTCTTTAGTGAATGTCCATGGGAGTTTTCAATAATTTTTCGATCATGGTTGTTCCCGGATGACCCAGTCAGTCATGCCAAGTTATGAATTCATTTGGGCTAGTAAACTTCTGGTTTATAATGGCATGTGATTCAATTGCACTAATTTTAGTATAATATAACCCATATGAAAGTGAGGGTAATTTTTCTAATATAACCTTTTTATTTGAATCATGAGTTGTGATACATAAGTACTGATGATTTTCCTCATTCATAGTTTCAATATGGTATCCATTTCGACGAATATCTTTGAAGCTCAATAAGTTCCTTAGAGACTTAGTAGACAATAGTGCATTATTTATTATGAATTTTGTTTATCCAGAAAACAAAAATTATAGATCTTCTGGAGCCTTCTATCACATTGCGTGAGCCAATAATAGTATTAACATATTCTTCTTTTGGCACAAGATGAGTAAAATATATATTACTTTTGAGAATAGTATGCGAACTTGCACTATCCGCATGGCAAACATCTTCACTATATGTCCTTGCCATTTTCTGAATCTTTCTAAAATTTGATCAAAGTCTCATGCTAATAACGTGTTGTAAAATAAATAAATAAATAAATAAGGAAGATGTAATAAATATAAAATAAAGAAGTATAATTAGATAACAATATTCACCACAATTACTATCTCAATATAATAGAGATGATTAATATATTTACTAATATTATATATAAAGAGTGAGAGAGAGGAATACTTAGAATAGTTGCAACATAAAGAAAGAGAGAGAATTGTTTTATTGCTGTGTGTATTGTTCCTCAGATTGCTTCTCTATTTATAGGCATGTGAAGTTTACATTTTCAACTTCATCAACTTTGGTTTGCCTTGAAGTTGAGTCCTTTAGTATTGAAAACAAAATCAATCGCCCATATTAATGGCATCCATTTTGATCTTATCACAACAATATTTAAATTTTTTTATCAATCAAGTTATTAAAACTAAAAACTTATTCACGCGTCACTCTCTCTCTTATTACTTGTATTTTCTCTTTCTCTTCTTTAACGAATAACGAAATTAAAGTGGTTGTAAAATGTAAGAACCGTGACTAATTAACCGCCTAATTAGGTAATTAAATTGCCCAAAACAGGATCCAACAATTTAGAATGAGAATTTGAGGATGTAAGTATGATTTTTGGACTCAGTGGATTTTTCTGAGTCAGAAAATATATTTTCGCGAAAAACCGAGAAAAAACTATGAACTGGCAGCCGAACCGGTCGAACCGGTTTAAGTTTGTCAAGTACTGTGCGAGAAAAATTTAAAATAGTCAAAAACCTTAGAAAAATGTTAGAAACAGAAAATCGGGCGTTAATTTTAAAGGTTTGGCCCAAATCTGGACCAAACGGACTAAAAACGCTAACGGGTTGGACCGGGCCCAAGCCCAACCTATATATAGGTTCATTAATGAACCCATTCAGCAACAACACACTCACAAACACACCCACTCAGCTGAAAAGAAAAGAGGGAGAGGAGAAGAGAGAAACACTATTCACCTCATCAATCAATCGACCATAACTTGAGCTACGGTGTTCCGATTCGCGTGCCGTTGGCGGCTACGCAAAACTCTCGCCGAGCCCGTCACTTCTATCTAAGCTTTGTGGTAAGTTTATCGAATTTATCTTCCTTCTTGCTGCCCTAAGAAATTTGAGTTTGATGAGTGATGATTTTGAAAAAACCTTGTGTTTTGGTTGTTTAGGTGCTACTCCTTAGTGAGGAAATGTTAGGTTCTAGCCCAAATTTCAATGGATGAGGTAAGATTCTCAAGAACCCTGGTAAAATGATTAATTGTGAGTATTATGTTTTGATTTATATAAAATGTGTGGTATTAGCTTGAATATTGGAGCTTGTTGGTGAGTGTTGATGCTTGTTGGAGATTCTTGGTGACTTGGATTGTGGTTGGAAGCTCGATTTGCACTCAATTTGAATTTTGGAATATATTGGGAATCGGCTAAGGTATGATTTCGGTTTTCTCTATGTAATATATAATATTTCTGGATACTTAGACTAGTGACCCATAGGATAGAATTGGATTGTTTTGGGTGTTTGGTTTGTTGAGATATGATGAATGATGAATGATGAATTGGTGAGCTTCGGCTATGTTGATTGAAATATTGTATGGTAATGTATGATGATTTGATGATTTGGAATGTTGATAAATTGCAATGTTGATGTTGGTAGCATGATATTGGAGATTGAGATTGAAATTGATTATAATGATGGTTGGTAAGGGTGAAATGTTATTTGATTAATGTGTTAGTAGAGATATGAGTATATTACCATGTATTTGATAATGAGAATTGACGATCTCATAAGGTGGAGAGGTGAATTGAGGTATGGCAAATGGTAAGAATTGAGTTAATGTGGTTTTGGTTGGTTTGAGTTGTGAAAATTGGAAAATTGGTGATTTGTGAACTTTGGTAAAATAAAAATTTTGGTGAACTTCCATGACTCATATCTTGAGCTACCTTGCTTGAAATTCACTGCTTTTTATACCAAATGAGAGATGATTGAACAAGATTTAAAATGGTTTAAGTTTTGTGGAAATTCGATTTTGGTAGAGGAAGATATGATTGTGGAAAGTTTGGTGTCAAAATCTGAAATTCTGCAATGTTGCAAAATTTTGTGATTTCTGATATGTGCGTACGCACACCCCTGTGATTTTTTGAACCTGTGCACACGCACAGCCTTGTGCATACACACACACAGGAGAAGGCTTTCTGTTTAGAGCGCTAGCACAACCTGTGCGCGCACATAACCAATGGAGTTTTACAACCTGTGCGTATGCACAGCCCTATGCGCACGCACACGTTGGAAGGTGCGTTCTGTTGGGGGCACTAGCACGCCTTGTGCGAGCGAATAGAATTGAAAATTTTGGTACTTGTGCGTACGCACACCCCTATGCATACGCACACTTTTTGAAAATTTTCCTGGGCGTGCACACGCACACCCCTGTGCGTACGCACACGCCCTGTTTTACAATTTAAGCTTTGTTTTTAAACTATTTCACCTTCCCAACAAGTTTGTATACTTCTGTGACACCTAATTAAGGCTCTTGGGCTTAATATCGGATATTAAAATATGGGAAAGATCCTAGGAGATTGAAATTGGTATTAATTTGAAAAGTTAGAAAACGGAGGCTTAGGTTTCTGGTGTACTGAGGATGGATATGGTAGAATGAGAAGGGAGAAAGATTCCTGAATCGAGAAACTGACGAACTAATGAGTTCGGAATAGAAATGTGAATTGACGGTAGTTGAAATGAGTCGAGGACTCGGAATGGAAATGTGAATTGACAGTGGTTTAGATGAGTCGAGGACTCGAAATGAAACGATGGATCCATGATATACTGAAAATGTTTTCTGAAAACCACTGAACTACTATTTTATACTGAGATTGTTGAGACGTTATGCGCCTGGAAGGGATGGTGGTTAATCCAGCCTGTCGAGGTAGCGGCAATGGCGTAAGGACGGTGGTTAATCTCGCTTACGTTGAGATGTGAGGTCTGTGGCAAGAGTATCCCGCTCGCATCCCTTCGGATCAATAGAGTGTGCAGGCACAAAATCCTGGACGGTGTTCCAAGCACCATATCTCAGAGGTTCCCAATGATGATTCCGAAGGGCGACATCTCCATGGAGATGTGTCGGGTTGGCAGTTGAATCGACAATGTGATATCACAGCCAGTAGGACAGGCATTCATCATATGCATCTTCTACCTGTTTGTATGCTTTTCCGACTTGTAATTGATTGCCTATTTGTATAACATGTATAATTGCCTACTTGAATTACTTGATATATATGCCTATACTTGTGTTTTACTTGCATTGAAATTAATTGTGCTTTTTACTGGGATTGAGGAGGTTTGGAAGGCAGTGGCGATGGGATCGCATGGAGGATAGGTTGGTGAAGGCTATGGGACAGCGGAGAGTTGTTAGTTAGAAAATCCTTTAAGTTAGATTACCCTTTTATATTGTTATGGATCAAGTTATGCTTTACTATTTTAGAAATGCTTTAAGGTGAATCTTGTGATAGATATGAAGTTCTAGGATTGCCTTTGGCATCCCGGGGTCTTATATCTTACATCACTGGGCACTTTTACCATACGGAGAACCTCCGATTCTCATACCATATTGCTGTTGTATTTTTCAAATGCAGGTCGCAACCCACCTCGGTGAGTTGTTTGGATGGTGACAGAAGCGGAGGATCCTTATCTGTTTTGGATGTCTTTTGATTATTTTGTTTATATCTCTCACCTTTTGTATTTTGCTTTTGCCTAGAGGCTTATTTTGAGAGACAAAAACTGTATAAGCTGTTTTTATCTTTAGATTTCTGTATGGTCTGTATATAACTAGCTGGCTTAAACTCCGCGAGCCGTGGCTAGATTCTTATGTTATTATACTCTTATCCTTTTTTATATTATATCTATATCTTGTGCTTTAAGTTAGTAGCATCGTGAGTACGTTTTGCGCTTTCAAATCCTGTATTTGAGCTATATCCTTCATCAGGCTTCTAGATTATATTATTTCTTCTATATATATTATATGTATGAGCTTAAAACTGTCGTAACCTTTGATTAACCTTTGCTTTACGACGGAAGGTAATGCTTAGGGTAATTAGGGTGTTACATAAAATCGGGTCACTTTCGACACCTTCTTCTTCATTTTCTTTCGTGTTTTTTTTTCTGCATTGTGTTGGATTTTTAGTGCATTCTATCCAGAATTGTGCAGTACTTGTGAAATCAAATCTGTTGACACCTTCTTCTTTCTTTTCTTTCAATTTTTTTCTCTGTATTATGCTAGATTTTTGATGTATTCTATTCAAAATTATACAGTGTTTGTGAAATTAGATCTAAATTCTCCTTAAATATGCGGATCCTCAGTGATAATAAAAAATCGTAGTTCAGAGGAGCTAAATTGTGTGAATTGGATGTTTCTTCTGTATTGAACGTAATTGAAGAGGTATGCATGGCTTCTTTTAATGATTATGACAAATTAGCGTGAGCTACACAAGTATTAGCTGTTTCTAGTTATTTATGGTGATATCGAAATTAGTGTTGTTCTATGATTTTTGTTTTTTGTTCTATATGTGTGAATTTGTGTGCTATGCTACCCGGAATATGTGTTATACTTAAATATTTGTGTTTTTGTGCTATATGTGTGAAATTGTGTGCTATGCTACCCGAAATATGTATTATGCTTAAATATTTGTGTGTTGCACCGAACCAAAACTTTTTTTTATGTGATGATCATTGTGGTTATTTCAGGATCAAATTTTTGTATGATGTTGATGATCAGAATGTGCCAAAGGTTAGGATAGTTTTCAACACTCTTAGATTATTCTACCAAAATAAGGAACTCAGATAGGAAGGAAAATGAAATAAAAAACCAACTCATTATATGCACTAGAGAGGGAAATAGAAAATCTACTATACCACCTACTGTGGAGACAAATCCAACATCCGTTATAAGGTGTCCTACAAGAATCTATGCGCATATAGTGAAGGATACAAGTGTTTGGGTTATTTCAAAGGTTGTTCTAACTCATTCACATCCATGTTGTTCCGATCAAGTTGAAATGCTTAAACAACACAGGAAGTTAAGCATGCATGTTCACTAAACAATTGAGAATAATGTTAAAGCCAATACTGTACAAGTAAAACATATCAAGCACTTGTTGCAGTAGTTGGTGGTCATCGTAAATTAAATTTTATTGAAAAAGATGTTAGAAATTATATTAGTAGGCATGTTCGTAATATTTCTGAAGTAGATGATGCAAAAGAATTAGAAAAATACTTTTTGAGAATGAAAGAAAAATTAGAGTTTCTTTTATGAGTTTCAACTTGATTATGATAAGTCAATTAAAAATATATTTTGGGCTGATGTAAGAAGTAGGGCTGCATTTGAGTATTTTGGTGATGTAGTGTCATTTAATACCACTTACAATATGAACAGGTATTTGTTTATTGACCATGTGAATTTGTGTGATGAATATGTGAATTTTTCAAGTATTTTGCCATTTGCTTTCTTTGTTGGTGTGAATCACCATGGCCATGCTGTACTTCTTGGATGTGCTTTGTTAAAGAATGAGGACACTGAATCATTCAAGTAGTTGTTTGAATGTTGGCTTCATTGTATGGTTGAAAAAACTCCAAAAGGAATCACTATTGATTAATGTGCATCAATTCCAAGTACTATTAAGGTTTGCATGCCAACTACAATTTATAGGTGGTATATTTGGCATATTTTAAAGAAGGTTCTATAGAAATTAAATGGTTACAAGAGACATGTTAAAATTCAGCAAGAGATGAATCATATTGTTTGGAGCTCTCTTTCAAAAGAATCATTTGAAAGCAATTTGAGTGATTTTCTTATTATGATTTAGGTGTGAATAAGAACATTGATTCAGTTTGTGAAGCAATATAATAATTGTCTTAGCAATAAAGAACAAAAAGAAAGAAAAACTGATGATGTAGATTTTAATTATGTTATACCTTGTGCAATAAAATCATCAATAGAAGCTCAATTTCAACATGTTTATACTCATGCAAAGTTCAATAAAAATACAAGCACAATTTAGAGAAAATGTGAATTGTATTGCAAGAATGAAGCATCATCTTCTAGGCATTAAGGCATACGAGGTGTTAGAACAGGTTGTAAACTCCAAGTTTAATGGTTTTGAAGTTACATATGATGCATTGTTAGGTAAAATAAGATGCCAATGCTCTTTATTTGAATCAAGAGGTATATTATGTCGTCATTCTTTGTGTGTGCTAAGTTTTGAGTAAGTAGTTAAAGTTGAATCAAGATACATATTAGAACGATGGAGTAAGAATTTAAAAAGAAGGCACAAAGATATCAAGAGCAGCCATGATGAGCTATTATTGGAGCCAAAACGTAAGAGATTTGATGAGTTGGTGCTTCGTTCGCACAATGTTTGTGAATTTGAGTCAGAATACCTAGAGTTGACTGATATTCTACACCGTGAATTTGACAATGCAATGGCTAATATGCAAGAATGTAAATATAAAGATAAAAGAAGAACTATGTTATCACATGAAGATAGTTGATGAGCGGATATTTTATACGCTTTTTGGGGATAATTTCATATAGTTTTGAGTATGTTTTAGTTAGTTTTTAGTCTATTTCTAGTAGTTTTTAGGAAAAATTCATATTTCTGGACTTTACTATGAGTTGTGTGTTTTTCTGTAATTTTAGGTATTTTTCTGGCTGAAATTGAAGGAGCTGAGCAAAAATCTGATTCAGGCTGAAAAAGGACTGCTGATGCTGTTGGATTCTGACCTCCCTGCACTCAAAGTGGATTTTCTGGAGCTACAGAACTCGAAATGGTGTGCTTCCAATTGCGTTGAAAAGTAGACATCCAGGGCTTTCCAGCAATATATAATAGTCCATACTTTGCACAATAATAGATGACGTAAACTGGCGTTCAACGCCAGTCCTCTGCCCAATTCTGGCGTCCAGCGCCAGAAAAGGATCAAAAACGGGAGTTGAACGCCCAAACTGGCATAAAAACTGCCGTTCAACTCCACAAATGGCCTCTGCACGAAATCTCAGCCCCAGCACACACCAAGTGGG
>NC_029790.2:20975657-20975970 GCF_000816755.2 Arachis ipaensis | reverse complement strand
TAGTTTATTTTTCTCATCATCATTAAACATGAATAAAGTAGTAGATCTTTTGAATAAGAAGCAATAAAATTTCGAGTTTAAATAAAACAAATTCTAATTGGTTAAATGTGGTGGCAATGCTTTCTGAATGAAGAATGAATGCTTGAACAGTGCATATGTCTTTTGAATTTGTTGTTTAAGACTGTTAAATATGTTGGCTCTTGAAAGAATAAGAAACATGTTAAAATATTATTGGTAATCTGAAAAATCAATAAAATTGATTCTTGAAGCAAGAAAAAGCAGCAAAAAGAAAAAGAAAAAGCATGTTGCAAAA
>NC_029790.2:20975342-20975535 GCF_000816755.2 Arachis ipaensis | reverse complement strand
GCGGCTAAACCAAGCTGTCCCTAACCATGTGCTTGTGGCGTGAAGGTGTTAAGTGAAAACTTGAGACTGAGCGGTTAAAGTCAAGGTCCAAAGCAAAAAGAATAGTGTGCTTAAGAACTCTGGACACCTCTAATTGGGGACTTTAGCAAAGCTGAGTCACAATCTGAAAAGGTTCACCCAGTTATGTGTCTGC
>NC_029790.2:20974578-20975197 GCF_000816755.2 Arachis ipaensis | reverse complement strand
ATATGTTTAAAGAACAAGAGGAGCAGGGGTGTGACTTAAGGGAACTGAAGCGCCAAAAGTCTTCTGTGATACCAAGTCTCCCAAGGATCAGAGGAACTCCCATACCTCCAAAATAAAGGTTGTTAATTTCCAATTTCTGCCGTAACTCTGTGACAGTGTCCTTATAAAAGTACCTTAGAAGTCATATAGTAGTAATTAGTATCTATTTTGATTTTATCTCCAATTAAGCTATAGTTTATTTTTCTCATCATCATTAAACATGAATAAAATAGTAGATCTTTTGAATAAGAAGCAATAAAATTTCGAGTTTAAATAAAACAAATTCTAATTGGTTAAATGTGGTGGCAATGCTTTCTGTCTTCTGAATGAATGCTTGAACAGTGCATATGTCTTTTGAATTTGTTGTTTAAGACTGTTAAATATGTTGGCTCTTGAAAGAATAATGAACATGAAACATGTTATTGATAATCTGAAAAATCATAAAAATGATTCTTGAAGCAAGAAAAAGCAGCAAAGAACAAAGCTTGCAGAAAAAAAAAAAAAAGAGTGTGCTTAAGAACTCTGGACACCTCTAATTGGGGACTTTAGCAAAGCTGAGTCACAATCTGAAAAGGTTCAC
>NC_029790.2:20969601-20973375 GCF_000816755.2 Arachis ipaensis | reverse complement strand
TTGAAGGAGCTGAGCAAAAATCTGATTCAGGCTGAAAAAGGACTGCTAATGCTGTTGGATTCTGACCTCCCTGCACTCAAAGTTGATTTTCTGGAGCTACAGAACTCGAAATGGCATGCTTCCAATTGCGTTGGAAAGTAGACATCCAGGGCTTTCCAGCAATATATAATAGTCCATACTTTGCACAAGGATAGATGACGTAAACTGGCGTTCAACGCCAGTTCTCTGCCCAATTCTGGCGTTCAGCGCCAGAAAAGGATCAAAAACTGGAGTTGAACGCCCAAACTGGCACAAAAACTGGCGTTCAACTCCACAAATGGCCTCTGCACGTGGATTGCTTAAAGTCTCAGTCCCAGCACACACCAAGTGGGCCCCAGCACACCAAGTGGGCCCCAGAAATGGATCTCTGCATCATCCATCATAGTCCACTCATATTTTGTAACCCTAGGCTACTAGTTTAGTATTTAAACAACTTTTAGAGACTTATTTTGGATCTCATGACATTTCAGATCTAAACTTTATATTCTCTGACGGCATGAGTCTCTAAACCCCATTGTTGGGGGTGAGGAGCTCTGCTGTGTCTCGATGAATTAATGCAAGTATTTCTGTTTCCCATTCAAACACGCTTGTTCCTATCTAAGATGTTCATTCGCGCTTAACTGTGATGGAGGTGATGATCCGTGACATTCATCACCTTCCTCAAACCATGAACGCGTGCCTGACAACCACCTCCGTTCTATATACGATTGAATGAGTATCTCTTAGATTCCTTAATCAGAATCTTCGTGGTTTAAGCTAGAACTTATGGCAGCATTCATGAGAATCCGAAAAGTCTAAACCTTGTCTGTGGTATTCCGAGTAGGATTCAAGGATTGAATGACTGTGACGAGCTTCAAACTCCTGAAGGCTGGGCGTTAGTGATAGATGCAAAAGGATAGTAAATCCTATTCCAACCAGATCGAGAACCAACCGGTGATTAGCCGTGCATTGACAGAGCGCGTGACCGTAGTTTTCACTGGGAGGACGGAAGGTAGCCATTGACAACGGTGATCCACAAACACACAGCTTGCCATAGGGGGACGTGCATGCGTGAACAAGAAGACAGAGGAAAGCAGAGATTCAGAAGACAAAGCATCTCCAAAACTCCAACATATTCTCCATTACTACACAACAAGTAACTTTTAATTTATGCTCTACTGGTTACTCACAATTCAATTGATAAACATAATTGACTTCCTGACTAAGATTTACAAGATAACCATAGATTGCTTCAAACCAACAATCTCTGTGGGATTCGACCTTTACTCACGTAAGGTATTACTTGGACGACCCAGTGCACTTGCTGGTCAGTGGTACGCGTTGTGAAAAGTGTGATTCGCAATTCGTGCTACCAATAGTTCTCTGCATGATGTTAATGAATTTCAAAGCTCACCACATGTGAAAACAAGAGAACATCTTAAAAAATAGTTATGGTCAAGTATCGAAAAAAATTACAAATGCATCAAAGAAAAATAAAAAGAATGCTCTCACTAAGGTTATTTTTTATATGTCTGTTTATATTATGATTTATTTAACTTATTTTTAATTCTCTAAATTTGATATTTTTTTTAGGATTTGAATTTGATAGATTGTGGATCAATGGTGGAGCAATGTTTAAGTCTTTATCATGGACAAAGTGTGAACTCTTAATTTAGAGATTCAATTGGATCAAACATAAATTTGTAAACAAAGAGAAACAAAGATATTTGTAATTTTATTTTTTCATCAACTAGATAGCATTATGGAAGAGCATTTTGTGCTGAGAGAAATATCTTGTGTTCAATGCTACACACTTTGTGTGCTAGGATAGCAAAATGATTTTTAAGGAAATGCTTAGTTTTTGTGCTGGACAAAAATAATTTGTGTGCTAAACTACACAATTTATGTGTTATACTATGAAGACAATAATAAAATGAGAGATTTAAGGCATTTATTAGTTTTTGTGCTGATCAAAAATAACTTGTGTGCTAAACTACATAATTTGTATGCTATAATATGAAGACAACAACAAAACAAGAGATTTAAGGCATTTCTTAGTTTTTGTGCTAAAAAAAATACAATGAGTTTCACTAGCATGATGGAAGAGCATTTTATGCTGAACAAAAATAACTTGTGTGCTTATCATAGCCCAAAATGAGGTTTGATTGGTGCTCAGAAAAATAGTTCCCTAGCAAGCCTAACAAATTCAAATATAAGTTAAACAAGAAGTTACAAATATTTTCAATAAATTTACAACTATTAGAATGAATAGTTATACATTATTTTAACAAAAGTATAAAATAGATCAACATGGTTAGATCTTGCCTGTAACATATAGAGCATATAACGTCTAAGAACTCGACAAAGAATAGGTATTTATTGCAGATCATTACTCTTGAATAGAAAGTTTCACATATTTGAGTATTTGTTCCTGGAAAATATTTTTAGAAAAACAAAATGAGTTTTGCAACTCAGTGACTAGACAATACATTTACAATCCACATGAGACCGTATGGACATCATTATCAAAATAATTTTATTTAGAAAATAATAATTTATACAAATAAGTGAATCAATAAAGGAGTTCTCAGTATAACAATCAAATCAAGTAGTCCACATCGGGCGGCTCCACCTCTAAGGGTAGTCCTTTTCTCTTATTTGTCTGTACGAAATAACAGATCCAACATATGGCCAACACATTAGGCTAGTAACGCCTCTGCTAGCTGAGGTCTGTGCCAGATGTATCTAGGTTAACGTCATTACCACCGTGAACTACGGTTTTCTAATATGAGCCTCCCAAACCAATTCAAAACATATAATTTCAAATATAACATATTTTTTAATCATTCAATATATCAGGTATCAAATCAAATCAAATAATACTTTCTCATCAAAAATCCTTTTCAATCATACTTTCTCAATCATAAGAAATTTCAAACATGTTTTATAATTTCAAAGTACATAAATGAGTACTAACAAATACTTCAATGTTTCAAAAACATATTTAAGTCAAATCAAATATTCTAAAATAATGCAAAACTTTATCAAACATGTATATGGTCTCATATAAAGTTCTTAAAGTGTGAACTTGACAAAATAAATTATTCAACTCTAATAAATCAATTATTCTAATCAAACTAAAATTCTTTAATTATAATTTTATAAATATAATTAAAATCTCATAATAGCATAAATTAAAAGTAATTTTATTACAATTTTTTTTCAATAAATAGGACTTTTGCTTTAAAAAAAGAGGATATCAATATAAATATAAAGCATACTCACAAATTGGTCCCAAAGACCGAAGAAACCAAATCCAGAATGCCAAATTAAAGGGTAAGAATGGTTGAAGTAGAATGGAATAAAAGAGCACATAATTTGCGATTGGGACTGTGGCAACAACTTCAATTCTCACAATAACAACAATGGCCATAACACTAGGCAAACAATAAATTCTAATCGAAATACAAGGCAATTACAGATATAGTTCTAGAAAATCTAAAATAGAATAGAAACTGAAAATAAATCAGAACAAGAGCAAGGCAAGAAATTGAAATGATGACAGAGATAAGGTGAAAAATGGAACAGACTAAGGAAAGAAGCTAGACTAGAACAGTGGCAGTGTTGCCGGCGAGTTTGGAAGCTCCAGTGTGTTTTCTGGCGATAGTAGCACTGTTTCACGGCAACGTGAGGCACGGCGACGAGGTCTCCCTCCCCTCCGGCGAGTTCATCCTCTCCCCCTCTATTCGTGTTTGG
>NC_029790.2:20967414-20968242 GCF_000816755.2 Arachis ipaensis | reverse complement strand
TGCAGCTGTGGTGATGGTGACGGCGTCAGAGTGGCTCAACGGTGGCAGAAGCATCTCCTTGCTCCAACCGCGTTGACACCCTTTCTCTCTCTCTGCTCGCATTCTCATTTTCTCTCTCTTCTATGGTGTTGACAACAGTAGCAAGATCCTTGCCGGAGTCGTCTTCCTCTCCTTTCCCCTCTCCCCTTTTTTCTTCTTCTTCATTCAGTCTCTCTATTTCTCCTCTTTTCTTTTCTTTATAGAGTGTGAATGAGAAAATGATTGAATGTGTGTGGCTAGGGTTAGAAAAGAAAGAAAAATATCAAGGAGTGAATTCTACCATCTTATTTATTTATTTATTTGGTTATTACAGTGCTAAACTACACAATTTGTGTGTTATACTATGAATACAACAATAAAATGAGAGATTTAAGGCTTTTCTTAATTTGTGTGCTGAATAAAAATACAATGAGTTTTTAACTAAATTCCCAAGGACTTTACAATAGACAAAAAATAAAGATTTGTGTTCAAGTATTTGTGTTCTAAATTTAAAGATAAAAGTCTTATTTAATCTCTAAATCAGCTGATGTTGGTTGAGGAAAAGGGCTTTTCAATGCAGCAGAGGTTTATTCTTGTCTTTTGTGCTCTTTCAATTGTTACATCTTGATGTTGATTTAGCTCACTGAAGAGAATTATAGAATTATACTTTTTTTTTAAATCTTTGAAAATCATCCTTCAATTGAGAAAGAATATGTTAAAATTCTATCAAATTAGGCTTTTAAAATCAACTAGATTTAAGATATTTCATTCTATTTTGGCATTACTATTCTTTTCTTTTTTTTTGGACAG
>NC_029790.2:20950021-20964441 GCF_000816755.2 Arachis ipaensis | reverse complement strand
TAGATCGTAGATGATAAAACGTAAAAAAAAGATTACATAAGAAGGATGTAACAAATAGCTTATGTTAAAAATAAAGTAATTGATAAACGTTCGTATTTATTTTTCTGCCCTGGAATGTCGCCATATGTTACTGGTTGGTCAACTATTTCTTCTTCTTTTATTAGTCCAGAATGTGCTAACATTTCATTTATGATTATGCTTTGAAAATCATAAAATGAAAAATATATTAATACAACTGATTAGAACAGTAAATAAGAAATTTACAGACAAAGCATAGAAAATAGAAAACTTATAGCAAATTTGTGTATCTCATTTCTTTTAGAGCTTGGACATGTTTTCGCAAAGGGTCAAGCACATAAAGTTTATTGCACTCAACATCCAAAACATATAGCCACCAGTGATTTTGAAAGCAAGCTAGTGCAAATAAGTGTGTTCTGGTTGCCAATTTTTTTCTGTCAAGTTGGGGTATATAATCTGTTAGCCCTTTTCTAATTGAGGGATGCTTGTTTGTTTCCTTATTAATATATTTACTATTATGGTTCTTTAATTTGAAATTCTGAAACACAGCACACAAAGAATAAAACTCAACATACAAATATTGAAACACAGCACAAAGAATGAAATCCAGCACACATATTAAAACACAGCACATAAAAAAAGCAATGATAGAGCACAACACACAAAGTCTTGAGTAACACATCATTATAAATAGGGGTATGCAGTATATTTGCTTTGTAAACCTTTTAATTTTTTTTATTGTTCTAGATGAAACACAATGCCCCAACAAATTGTGCAAAGAAAATAGAAAAATATATTTATATAGCATTTAATTTGAAAAAATACATTCAAATAAGACTGAAATATATAAAAAAAAAATACAAAAGAGTCTTACAAATTGATCAATATATGTTCCAAGGGCTATTGACATGAAATGATCTCTATGCCCCCACAAAATAGCAGTTGGGATCATTTAACTTGAAAAGCTCTTCGGCCTCATTGTTAAGGAAAGCAGTTTCATCGATTGCCCAATAGTAGCTCTGATCTATTAGCTCTGATGTAGGTGTCAAAACTGGCTTTTCCTTTGCTAGTTGCACTGGCTTTTCCTTTAGTGCGGCTTCACCCCTGGAATGCATCACCTAATCGATAACAATGGACTCAACAAGCCCTATTCGTCGTTGCTCCAGTTGTGTCAGAGCTACTTTCATAGTTGATGATTGTGTATGAATCCCAAGGTCAAAGGATGGGCATTTGAAATCTAAATAATCGTCTATTGCAATACTTACAACCATTCGCAACACAGAAAGCAATATTCAATTGATTAGATTTAGCTAAATTGTACTAAAACAACAAAATTTGGTTACACAGAAGAAATTTTGCTACTCAACACATAAAATACAAAATATAGCACAACAATTACCTACTTTAGCACACAAACTAGGTAACTCACCTCTCAGCAGTATATGTCTACTCTTTTGTTGTTGGGTCAATACTTTTTTTTTCTTCTCAGTACCAGATGTTACATGTGAAAGGGGTTGATGTTGAGGAACATGTATTAGCTCTGATGTAGAGAGTTCGGCAAACTTTAGTGCAAGTTCAATCTCAGAATGTATAACCTGATCAATAACAATTGACTCAGTAGGCACTATTCGTTATTGCTCCACTTTTGTCAGGGCTGCTTCCCCAATTGATGACGGTGTATGAATTCTAAGGTCTAAGGTCAAAGGATGGACATGTAAAATCTAAATCATCCTCTGTTACAATACTTGTAACCATTCACAATGCAGGAGCAACATCAGGTTGATTAGCTTTAGCTAAACTATACAAAAATAATAGAATTTGGTTGAAGAATAAATTTTGCTACTCAATACATAAAATACAAAGTACAGCATAACAATTACCTACTTAGCATACAAACTAGGTAACTCACCTCTCAGCAGCATTTGTCTGGTCTTTTGTTGTTGGGTCAACACTTTTTTACTTTTCCTCTTTAGTACCAGATGTTACATGTGAAAGGGGTTGATGTTGAGAAACATCTATAACTTGTTCTCTTTGACTGAAATATGTATTATGTTAGTTTTGATCGATGTATATAAAAGAGTGTAAGAGAATATCACCAGCACACAAAGTTTTCTCCTTAGCACATAAAATACAAAATACAGCACAATAAATATCTACTCTAGCACACAAACTAGGGAGCTTATCTCTTTGCAGCATCTGTCTAGTCTTTTAGTGGCTCCACAATACTTTTCTCCCCTTCTTCACCCAGGGAGCTTCTAAGATTAATAGTGTGGCTATTCAAGAAAAATCTATCAATATTAACACATTAGATAGAAGCACTAGTAAGATAGGTTAACTTAGATGCTAGAGTCAAACATCTTGTGTAATCAAAAGAAGGATCATCAAGATCTTGAAAATTGCAAAACAGAATTTTATTAAAGAAAGGTAAAGAAATTCTCAAGGGATTTCAAATGTAGTTGCTAAATTTTCCAATGTGAGAACAACATTATGATGGCCTTGTTAAGTTGGACTAAAACATAGTAAAACACTGATCAACACACAAATATTGTACCATAACACATAAACTAGATAGTATAGCACAAAAATTGGAGAACTCACGTTTTAAAAATATCAATCAGCTCTTTGTCTATGAGGTCTTTATTTTTCTTGAGTATTTCATTGAGAGAGTCAAATGGTCTGTGGGGTTGATCCTGAGTTATTTCTTTTGCTTTCTTTGCAGGCTGTTGATCTTTATTTTGCAATGTTATTCAGGCATTTTTCTTGGTGTCTTCTTTTTTCCTATGGAAACCTTTCTAATAAAACATAAAACAAATTTGAATAAGAACCAAAGATACATGATAATAGTAAATCAAACTTTACACCAAAAATAAATGAAAGTTAGTATATTAAACTTCCATGGTTGGAGTACCGACGGGGTCATGTTCTCTTCCATATGTGCTTGTTTGGGGGTTAGAAGGTTCATAATCGTTTGATGGGATGACTTGTGGTGATCTAAAGCAACACAAAAATTATAGGAATAACATACAAATTTTTATGAGAGTTTAAAACAAAACAAACTTACTCATTTGAAGCTTCCATACTTCTTTATTTTTTACCCACATTTGTGTTCTTTTTTGTTAAATTTTTTTTGTTTGAGTCTCTTTAGACTTTGTTGCTTTTGTCCTATAACAGTTAAAAAATGATTGCAGACAACAAAAAAATTAAACATAGAACAAAAATAATAGATAACAACACAAAATTAAAGTTTTATAGTACATATACTTGCTTTCTTTGTTGTTGTTTGAGCCTCTTGAGGCTTTGTCCTTTACCTTTTTTTTTCTTTTATTGTTTAGTTTTAAGAATACATTTAAAATTATTGCATAAGAAAGAGATTTAATTTTATAATAACTAAATCAAATGTGGAAGTAGGAGCTTCTATTGTTTTTTCAGTCTTTTTGGCCACCATACGAGCTCTTTTTCTTATTGTTTTCTCTTGTTTTATGAGGTTTTAAAACAAATGGTTATTCAAGACATTTATCAAACTAAACAAATTAGACAACACATGAATGATAAACTACAATACACAAATTATATATCACAGCACATAAATAAAAGACATCAGCACACAAACTTACCCTATCTTTCCTAGATTCATTCTCATTTCTCTCTACTAATTTTTGCCTATTCTAGTACAACAACCATGGTCCTTGAGGGGTAGTAGGTCCTGACTCAACTCCCACCTTTTGCTGTGGAAGTATATGATGATTAGAGCATATACGCAACCATCCACAGATTTTTTGTTCCTTTCCCTGAAACTTTTGACACCTTCCATGAGAAATTTGTGAACATGGCTATCCCAGTCCTTCTCAATTATGTTTTCTATATCCAGAATTGTAGGAAAGTAAACTGGAGATATCTTTGAGACTGCTGTTGGGCATAGAAAGCTTTTTTGAATGAACAGAACAAATACTCTTTTAAACTTTATTCTATTTTTATCAGTATCAATAATGGTTTGGAGAACCATATCGCTCAAATCTGACAGGAACTTGTTCTGGAATAGGCTTATTATATTCTTCATATATTCAGCCATTTCAGATTTTTTAGTCTTTGAAGGTATAACTTTACCTAAAAATAAATATTTAAAAAATAAATAATAAAATTAGCACACTAATTTAAAGACAAAGTATAAAAATATTAGAAAACAGCACTAAAAAATACCTATTGAAGTTAGACCTAGAGTTTGTCCAATCTTTACTGATGTGATTGAGATTGGAGCATATGGAGTTCTTAAGCAATTGCTATCAAAATCATAATGTCTAACAAGCTCCATTTGAATAACATAGTTCCGGTTCAATGCTGGGATGTTGCTTAAAGTCCCAAACCTTATTTCGTTGATAATATCTTTTTTATCATCAAGAGATTGCTTTGAAAATGTCCGCAATATATCGAGGAAAACATCGGATGTCATAAGTTCTCTGCAAAGATGTTAGTTTCAGTTTCTACAACTAATACAAAAAATATTTCTAACAATAATAGGAGATCTTGAAATTTATTATTATTATCATATCATAAGAGCATAATTCAAAATATATCCGGATCCATGTTAGAATATTCTTGAGTTATGGTTGTTCTTTGATGTCAGAGTTTGGTTCTAATTCAGGAATTTGAAGGTTATGAACGCATCATACTTCCACTGCTCCCAGTGACCTTTGTGTTATGGGCAATTGGACATACAACGCTCTAATCAAGTGAGCTATTGGGCAACTTCCTAATGTTTCTAAATGTTTTCCCCTTTCTTCCTTCTTTTCTTTCACTTTCTTGTTGATGGCACAGAGAAAAGCAAAACCTGTTATTTTTCAAAGAGATTTTTCTTTTCTTGTCACGTCTCACTTTTAAAAACTGTAACTTCTATATTTCTATTCTAAAGAGAGAGGGGAGAGATATCTTTTATTTTTATTATTTTAAAACTTCCACTAATTCTATTTCTTTCATTGAGTAACAACCATCATATTTAACTCACTATAATTAGAATTAGTTTTATTAATTACATGGACCACATTATTATTTTAATAAAATAACTTACAATCTCCCATTTGTTCTATGTGATGACTTGAAGATTCAACAACCATAAATGCACAATACTTTATGTTGAAATAATCAAATCATCATCCTTACTTGAATTGAATTAATTGAATCATGGTGGTAGACGTTTATTAGTGATATGGTTCCTTCCATGTATCAGAAAATCAACTCAACTCAACATGTATATTAAGAGATATATAGTAACATGTTATCACTCTAAACATTGCATGTAATTACCATAACATGATTACTAGTAAGTAAGTAGAAACGTAACTTTAATTGAATTCACAAGTGTCATAACAAATAAACAAAATATATAGTCATACATATTATACTTTTATGGTAACAAGGACTTATCAATTATGCACATCCGCATTACATGACCAGAAAAATTTTGGGTGGCAATCCTTTAGTTAATGGATCCGCTATCATCATATCAGTACCAATATACTTAATAGACACTTTTTGTTTCTGTACTTCTTCCTTAACTATCAAATACTTCAAATCCATGTGTTTTGCACCCTTAGAGTATTTGTCATTCTCAGAAAAAAAACAGCTGTAGAATTATCAAAATAAAGCCTTAGTGGCTTAGCTATACTTTCAATGATACTAAGCCTTGAGATGAAATTCCGCAACCACAATGTTTGAATTGTGGCTTCAAAGCATGCCATAAATTCTGTCTCTATAGTAGAAGTAGCAATGATAGGCTCTTTTGCACTTTTCCATGAAATAGCTCCTTCAGCTAACATAAAGACATAACCAAAAGTTAACCTTCTCGAGTCTATACATCTAGCAAAATTTGAATCTGAATAGCCAACCACTTCAAAGTCATCTGATTTTCTGTAAGTGAGCATATGTTTCTTGGTGCCTTGTAAATACCTAAGGACTTTCTTTGCAGCTTTCTAGTGGTCTATTCCAGAATTACTTTGATATCGACTCAACATCTCAACAGCAAAACTTATATCTGGTCTAGTGCATGTCTGAATATACATCAAACATCCAACCATTGAAGCATAAGGAATAGACTCTATTGCTTTTCGTTCTAATTCATTCTTGGGACATTGCATTTGACTAAATTTATCTCCTTTTTGAATTAGAACTATTCCTGAAGAACAACTTTCCATTCTAAACCTCTCTAACACCTTTTTTATATATCCTTTCTGTGACAATCCTAATATACCTTGTGGTCTATCACGGAATATTTCTATTCCTATTACATAGGATGCATCACCCATATCTTTCATTTCAAATTTATTAGAGAGAAAGTTCTTTACATCATATAACAAATCAACATCATTAGCAACAAGAAGTATGTCATCAATATATAAGACCAATATAATAAATTTGCTCCTATAAATTTTCATGTAGATACACCTATCTACAGTGTTCTCCACAAAATCATATGACTATAGTATCATTAAATTTGATAAACCATTGTCTAGAAGCTTGTTTTAGTCCATATATTGACTTGTTCAATTTACATACTAAATTTTTCTTTTCTGTGCTCAAGAACCCTTGAGATTGGTCCATATAAACCTCTTCTTCTAAGTTACCATTGAAAAAAAAAGGTCTTTACATCCATTTGATGAAGTTATAAATCATAATGAGCCACCAAAGCCATAATAATTCTTAAAGAATCCTTCTTTGAAACGTGAAAAAAGTTTTTTTTGTAGTTAATGTCATCCTTTTGAGCGTAACCGTTAGCAACAAGTCTAGCCTTATACCTTTCAACATTGTCTTATGGGTCACGTTTGGTTTTAAATACCCATTTACAACCAATTCAGTTTGAACTTTTAGGCAACTCGACTAGATCACAAACTTTATTGTCATCTATCGATTTCAACTTTTCTTTCATAACATTGAACCATTTTTCAAAACTGTGAGATTCTATGGCTTGCTTAAAAGATACTGGATCCTTATCAATGCTTAAGTCACACTCTTCCTCAAGTGAATAAACCACAAAATCATCTGAAATTGCTAGTCTTTTCTATCTTACTGACCTTCTTAAGATTTCTTATGGTTCATCTATCACTTGTTCATTTGGGACTTGTACATCATTGTTAGGCTCAATATTTATATGTTCATCTAGTGAGTTTGGAATGTTGCATTTTTGCCTTGGCATGTTATGTAACTGTGACACAACAATAGGAACAACAACTTGAGAAGAACTATCATGTGTAGGAGTTATTACATGGTTCTCTCGAATATCCACATTTTGTGATTCCTCACTCCTACTAAAATGACCATTTTCAAGAAACCTAGCATTTTCAGATTCAATTATTCTCGTACTATTATTAGAATAGTAAAATATATACCCTTTTTATTTAGCCGGATAGCCGATGAAGTAACCACTAATAGTTCTTGCATTAAGCTTCTTTTCATGTGGATTATATGCTCTTACTTCTGCTGGGCAGCCCCAAACATGAAGATGCCTTAAATTGAGTTTTCTTCCTATCCATAGTTCATAAAGTGTCTTAAGAACTGCTTTACTAAGAACCTTATTTAGCAGATACGCAGGGAATTTTAATGCATACATCCATAAGGATAAAGGTACATTGCTATAATTTATCATGCTATTAACCATTTTCATAAGAGTATGATTCCGCCTTTCAGCTACACTATTTTGTTATGGTGTACCTTGTAACGACCTAGTTTTCTGCAAAACAAAACTCTTCCTGAAGAAACTCTATTTTTCTGAAAGTTCATGAAGCAGGCACCTCCAAGCACCTCTACTTCATCATCAAGTACCTCAATCTACATCATCATCATCATGTCATCTCTAAGCAAGAACCTCTTTTGAGATAAGCCTGATGACACAGTCACGAAGAACCTAGTTTTCGAGCCGTTTCAGTTAGGAGTTTTAGACTCTGGTTTCCGTAGCTAGTATGTAACACCCTTGCTATCAGAATGTCACATTTACGGCTGCGCCACTCTGATTGCTTGGATATTACGATGACTAAAACATATTTAATACTAAGATAAGAGCCTGTTTAAAACTTAAAACCGTATAATCTTTCGAAAAGAATTTTTAGGTTAAAAACATAAATACACACTTACAAATCATAAATCATATATATACATAAGTATTAACTTACAAGTATTTCATATCAAAATTCTTATCCCTCTTACAAAAATGTGTAAAGATAAAAGTGAGGGAAAACATAATATCTAAAACAATACAATACATCATATAAACAGAAACGAAATAAACTCTTCGTGACTTCTTCATCCGTATCCTGCAAAGAAAAAACCTGTATGGGAGTGAGAACATCGTCCTCGCTGGTTCTCACTAGAGGGTTAGAGAAATTGCTATAATAAGATACATAAGATAAAACTGTTTTCAAAGTACAATGATCGTTGCTCTTCTTATGTATCCTTTCAAAAGCCAAAGGTTTACATTCAAAAATCCAATATCCTTTTTAAAAGAGAAATCTATTAATTCTTCAAAATGCAAACCTTTTCCTTTTGTATAAAATATTAATAGTTTTCCTAGACAGTATGAATGACCAACCTGTTCCAAGCATATGTTCATTAAGTTTATGCTGAACCAGTTTGATTTTTCATATTTTACTAAACCAAAAACACAAACCAATTACGGTCTCCAGCCCATCATATAATCAATCACGGCCCCAGACCCAAACAACTCAATCAACATCCAATTCACTACAATCCAACCAATTTCAGTCACAAACACAGGTAAATAGGTTCAAACACAATCAAAGCAGTTACATCAAGTATAGCAATTAGCAGTTAAACATAATTATTCGCATAGGCTAACCAATTACATTATGCACACCCAAACAATGTCACGTAGATGCATATGATGAATGCTTGTCCTATTAGCTGTGATATCACATCGTCGGTTCAACTGCCAACCCGACACATCCCCTAGGAGATGTCGCTTTTGGTCACATTTATAAATGGGAACCCCCAGGGATATAGTGTCCGGCTCACTTTTCTAGAGATATAGTGCTCGACCACTCTTATGACTGAAAGTATGTGAGCGGGACATCTACCACAGCCCTCACATCTCAGCGTAAGCGGGACGAAACCCCATGCCTTATGCCTACAACTCAGCATAAGCGGGACGAACTCGGCCCTTACGCCTACCAAACAATATCTCATCAATATCAAATCTCTCAGCATAAGCGGGATGAACCCGACCCTTATGCCTACAATTCAGAGCAAGCGGGACAAACCCGACCCTTACGCCTTCCAAACAATATCTCATCAATCTCGATAATATTCACAATCAATTAGGCTCAAATCATAATCAAAATCATTCTTGTCCCATTTACTTTCAATAACAAATGTATTCAGTTCACATCTTGCCAAGAATCACTTTTCTTTAAAAATTCAATTTCCTTTCAAAACTAAAACCACTTTTGGTAACATTCTCCGACAACTCCAAACAACATTCCAACGGGTTCAAAACCAAATCAATTCAACATCCAGCTAATTCCAACAATTCATAACTCCAGGAAACTAATTCAAAATCAAATCATTTTCAACGAATCAAACTCATTTTCAAAATTTTAAAGAATTAATTCAGCAACCACCAGTTTAACAAAATCAATCAATAATTTAATTCAAATCAACAACCATATTCATCCAAACAGCCAGATAATCCATAAGACTTATACAATCACTAAAATTATGTTTTCTCACATCAATATCCATTTATAACAATTCCAAAATATAAACATAAGTTCTTAGAAAAACACCCCTACCTCGTTTGCGATTCAACTACGCGATAAAACTCTGTTTCCTCTTGGCTCGCAATGGTAGAGCTGTAACCTCAGCCCCCTAACCACTTTCGCAAAAATCTCAGCAACGTAAAAGCGACATGTAACTACTAGAACTTGACCCTATGTTACCAAATCTCAGAATCTTTAACCAAACATAACAGAATACTAATGCGAGAGTTTTTGAAACATAATTACCTACTGAAATAACAAAACGAAGCAGCCGCAAACTCCGAGTACAACATGCAAGCACCAATACTCAAACCTATGACAGACAACGCCGTAACACCTCAGCATAAGATAACAGAACAACGACTAAAAGGACTTTTCATAATGAAAACACTTACCAAGACAGAAGATTTAGCGGTGGTCTCCAGCGTAGAGGCGGCGGAGGCAAGGCGTGGCGACACCTAGCGGCTCTTCCTCCCTCCACGCGACCAGACGGCGGCACGGGCAGCCGCAGTGGTGGCGAGCTTCAGCCGCGACGGGGAATGGCGAAACAGTGCCGTTCTTCCCCTCCTTCGGCTATCCCTTATTGAACCCTGCTCGCCCCTCTCTTTTCCGGCGACAATGGCGACGAAGGCGAGCTTGGTGGTGACGGTGGCAGTACGCGACGATGGAGGTCCGCGATGAGGGCAATGGTGGCACTGGCTTCGCGGTGAATTGACGCGGTCTCCCCCCACTCCTCGTGGTTCTGCTTCGACGGCGGCTCGAAGGCAGACCAGCACGACGATGAGCTGGGTGGTGGCACGGACAGCTCCCCCTCTCTTCCTTTCCTTCTTCTCCGCGGCCCCCTTTCCCTTTCCCTTTCTTCTTTCTTTTCTTATTTCCTTTTGTGTGTGCTGTGTGGGTGGTGTGTATTGTGTCTGTTGTGTGAGTGGGTTAGGGTTAGGTCAAATTAGGGTTTTTATTTGGAGATTTTGTGTTTAATTAGAATAAGATAATTTTAAATTCTCTTTATCCCTAAAATTTAAAGTATTAAATTATAAAAATATAAATTATTTAAATCAAATCATATAAAATTCTCATTATTTGATAACTACTAACTTTATAATTTAAATATAAAAAATAATTTAATAATTATAAATTAAATAAAATTCTAATTTAAATAGTCAAACCTCATTATTTTCGAATTTCTAAAACTTTAAGTTGTAAATAGGAAAATAATCAATAATTATAAAGTTTAGATAAGAACCTTAATTTATTTTAAATTCAATTAATCAAAGCTATCTTTAATTATCTTCAATAAAATAATTTCTGAAATTAAAACTGTAAATAAATATATGATTTGAACATAGTTCATAATAAGACTTTTCAAATGTTTTGGGTTTTACATAGTCTTTGTTTGACGAGCCAAACTCGATTCATGAGAGTAGAGAAATAGTAATATAATATTAGAGATGCTTGAATAATATTATAACATTAATTGATCTGTTTTAGTTAAAACAGGAGATCAGTTTAACCGTGTTTACAGTCTTTTAGTGCAGGTTAACACCAGCACTCTCTGATGACTTTAGCAATGCTAATGCCTCATCATATACCTTCTATTCTCATGTTAATCATGTTACTAGTGTCATTTATACTAGTAGCTCAGATATTATTTTTTAGATGTGTTGTTAACTATGTGTTCTAATACATCTAGTTTTAGTAATTATACACCTGAGATATTTTATTATTATTTTAACCACCTCCTAAGCCAGCCAATCACGGATCTTCCTTCACCCCCAAGACCTCCAAGGCTACTTCATTTTCTCATTTTGGCCGAAAATTTTCAAGAGAGAAAAGAAAGAAAAGTTCTTGGTTCTTGATCTTCAAAACTTGATTTCTTCTGAACTAAAACTCAAATCAAAATTCTAATCCGATCAAAATGATACTCTCTTCTTTCTCTTCACAACTATATGACTAATCAAGGCTAAAAATAAGGTGAGATGGCTGTTCTCTTCCCTTTTAAATTCGGGTTCAAGAACACATGCATAAACATGTGTTTTCTTGATGTTCTTCTATAGATATCAAGCTTAGCTTGACTTGAGGGTAAAGAAACTTCAAATTCTACCAAGATTAAGGTGATAAATCTCATCCTAACTTGTGGTTGAAGATTCAGTCAGTTAGGATTTTGAGGATTTAAAGTTATTCTTGATGTGATTTTGGAGGAAAAAGTGCTATAGGAACACCTTGAAGCATAGCCGAAAATAGAGGCAGCAAATCAAGATAGGGTTTGGTGAAATTAATCTTGATTAATTATGTTTGAGTTTTGTGATTATGATATGATTTGGTTATGCTTGAAATTGATTGTTTACATGAGTGATTCTTGGTGAAAAGTTGGTGAAAATTTGATGAAATATGATGAAATTCAAGTTATGAATTTGTGTTCTTGGGCAGATGAAAAAAGAAAACCCTAACCCTCAAATTAAGGTTGAAATTGTGTTAAAATCAAGTGAAAATCATAGGACTTTGGTGGTTGCAATTTTAATTTGAATTTTAAAAAAAATCGGTTCTCGAAAAGATTGAAAATGGGTAAGAATTAGAGAAAGAATTTGAAGAATTTACGAAGAACACTTTGAGTATGATAAAGAACAATGAAGAACAACTTTTTGATCTTGGGAGGGGCTAAATTATAAATATTTTTGTGTTAGTGGGAGTTAAAGTGCAATTATTAAAAGTTTAGTGTGTTAAAGTATAAATATCAAAAGTTAAGAGGGTCAAAATATAATTTTTATAAAATTTTAGAGTCACTTTGTAAATTTTCAAAAATATATAATAAAATATTAAATATTATATTTTATGAATAATATTATTTTATTAAAAATAATAAAATAATGGCGAAAAGGTAATTTTTTTTCTAAAGTCTTAAGAAGACAACTTTAAGCTCAGAATCTCATAATTACCTTCATAAAATATTTAGGGAATGATAAAAACATGTTAGTGAGAAGAAGATAAAAGAAAGATAAAATGTTAAAGAAAAGATAAAAATCGAAGAAAGAGTCTTTTAAGAGCAAAGATAAATGTCAATTAAGAAAGCAATCTATGAGCAACATAATTAGTGCTTGATTGTGTTTAGGGTTAAGTATTACATGAATTGTTGAGATTTAGAAAGGGTAATAAAAAAATGTTTAAAGGGGGAAAAATCCCACAAATTGTTAGTTGTTTAATTACAGAAAAACTCACAAAGTGATAATGTTAAATACAGAAATTACTCACGAACTGAATGATTATTGGTATTGGAGAAACCTACGAATTGTGAAATTTTTAGAAACTAATTTAAATACTTACTCAAATTCAAGCGTGCAACTACTAATTAGTCGATTTCAAAATCTGACCCATGAACACAAGATGATTCATTATAAGTAGGGGTGGCAAATGGGCTGAAACCTGTCGGGCCGATCCGCGTAACTCGCCAAAAAAGACGGGTCGGGTTAAAAATTTGAAACCACCATAATTAAAAAATTCGCCTAACCCGCACCGCCTAATCTTTTGTTTGTAATTGAAGATAATAATTGAATATATTCTAAATTATAATTTGGATTATATTCTATGTTTGATTTATTAGAGACTTAAATATGTTTAATTATATGTTTTGGACAATGTTTGTTTTATTTTTTACAATGTTAGTTTTATTATTTTGTTTCAAAAAACTTGGTTAGTTGATGATTATGTTTATTACATATTTAGAATTGTAAAGATTTTAATGTTTGTGAATTTAGAAATTATAATTTTTTTAAGTTCTTAAAAATTATAATTTTGTTGAAATAATTATGAAATTATATATATTGTTTAATATTTAATGATTTATTAATAAAAAAAGAATGGACGAATTTAGCTCGCTAACTTGTCGTTAGAAAAGGCGAAGTAGACAATTTATCAATTCGCTGTTAGGTGAGGCGGGACAGGACAGGATGAGATTAACCCGTTTATCACCCCTAATCATAAGGTATAATAATTTTTTGAATTATTACAAATTTTTGTTCATATAAAATAAATGTTAAAAGAAGGGGTTACCGGAGTGGGGTTAAGGTGTTGGTGTTTGTGTTTGTGTCTGTGGTGGTGGTGGTGGTGGTGGTGGGGGGTGATGAAGGTGAAGAGGAGAATGATGATGATGAGGGTATTTTGGTCCAAAAATTCGAAAAATAATGATTTTAAAGTGTTTCTGAATGTTCGGGATGATTTTAATAGCAAAAAAACAAAAAAACGTCGGAGACGAATTTGATTTTCGCCACTTACCTTAGGGACGATTTCAGTACTTAACCCTAAAAGAAACTATTATCCTATTCATCAAATTTTGATTACACATTTATCTGTTTATTAGTTTTATGTAAATCGCCACAAAAATTAAAATATTTTCATTTCTTCATAAAACTTAGGAAGCCTGACACAATTTAGTAGGAGGGATAATATTCTCAATTCTCAAAGCTGCACTCGTCTAGTTTAGACAACTTTTTATACAAACTACTAAAGTTCACATGACTAAAGTTGAATTTGAGTAAACAATTTCATTATTTAAAAAAAATAATAAATTAATATTAAATATTTATAAAAAATACGTTATTTTATATTTAGTTTTTTAATTTTAAAAGTGTTTCTTTTAAAAAAATGTGAAGA
>NC_029790.2:20940666-20949044 GCF_000816755.2 Arachis ipaensis | reverse complement strand
TAAAAAGTTTTTTATTATAAAAAATTATTTTTTTAATTTTTTTATAAATATTTAAATATTTTTTAGAAAATTATAATTTAATTTTAAAAATTATACCAAATATTAATACTACTACTTTTTATAGCTCAAAAACTCAAAAAAAAATAATTTGAAACTTTTTAAACTGGCCTAAATAAAGTTAACTTCTTATTTAAGCATCTAATCATGCAAATCAAGTAGGAAGATAAAACGGAGTATTTGATTAATTTAACCATGTGAATAACTTATTAAAAAACAAACTTAGAAATTATTTATTTTGTAGTATTTGGGTAAAATTAAGTTAATTTATATTGGGAAATATGATTTTATGAAATTAATGATGCTTGATAATCGTCCTCTGAATTATCGTATCGGTAAGGAGCTAAGTGGTGAAGCCCAAAGAAAAAGGAAGGGAAAGCAGCCCCATGGGCCTGTGGCGGGTAATGGGCAGGGAAAGGTATGAGTATGTACCTTCCACGTTACATTATCCTGTTCTTGATGCTATTGCTGGATGTGTGTTTCTACTTTCTTCTCATTCACCTTCGATTCCAACTCATCCACGCGCTCTGTTCTTCTAATTTGCTCCATTCTTCCTCCCTACTCACTCCCGCTGGATGAGCTCCCATGCCTTTATTTGGTACCTACACTTGTCTCTCTCTTATAAATTCCACTCTGCTCAACTCTTATGTTTAATATGAATTGTTGGTTATTGTGAGCAGAGATAACAAATGCACAGCTAAGCTTGCAATGTCCTTTGTATTCATCGCTGAGGGCACCAATGCCGTATCACATTAACTTGAAAGGCTCATCCATTTCTTTGACCTTTGGCAATGACCACTGTCTTCCCTGTGCTTGGAACAAGCTTAGAAAGGAAAACTTGAGTGTCGTCCCTTTTCGCCTTCCCAGGGGGACGAGGACGGGGACGCTTCTCATTAAGGCTGTTGCTACCTTTGAACCAAAGATTTTGCCTCACAAACGAGACGAATGCACACACTCCACCGACTTGCACCTTGCTACTGCCAACTCAGCACCAGGGGTTCACCTTGACTCTTGTGATGAAGAATCACAAGAGCTTGACGAGAGGGAGAAGTTGAGAAGAATGAGAATTTCCAAAGCTAATAAAGGAAACACCCCATGGAACAAAGGAAGAAAGCATAGTCCTGGTAACTATATTTTCTTTTCTTCTTTCTTTATCTTCCTTCACATTCCATCCTGTCTTCCATCATTTAGCTCTCTTTGTCATTCTAAACAGAAACTTTGCTCAAAATCAGGGAAAGAACAAGGCTTGCTATGCAGAATCCTAAGGTGATGTCATGTAAGAATATGTTTGTCTTTGCTAAAGTAGATTTTCATATTAGGTTCACAAACATCCATTTTAGTTCAATATCATTGAAATCTATCACTTATCCCAATTTAGACAATGAACAAATTAAAATATAATCCATTGTAAAACAGGATTGTCCTGTCTCTCTCTGGTCTCACTAAACAATATAGTTCAATCTTGAGTATTTCACTGGGCCAATATGTAATGTTCAAGTTTACACGTGTCCTGTCTCTCTCTGGTCTCACTAAACAATTTCTTAATGGTAGTAATTTTTAAATGGGTTATTATTCAGTATTAATACTGACACAACAGGTTTAGATTGATGATTGGGTTTTCGAATTTTAGCTTCAAAATTTTAACTGATTTCCTTCATAAAATTTGGTAATGCAGATAAAAATGAAGCTGGCTAATCTTGGGCATGCACAGACGTAAGTCTTTTCTTGAAAGATGTTGCTAATTCGCTGCTGCTCTGCTGATTGGTCCCTTTTTCACTTACTTTTACTCAAACTTATCTTCCATATTGATTGCACAGCACAGAAACAAGACTGAAGATAGGCGCTGGAGTGAAAATGGGATGGGATAGGAGGCTTAGAAAAAAGATGTTGCAGGAGGCATGTTGTTTTGAGTGGCAGAATTTAATTGCGGAAGCTTCAAGAAAAGGATATGCTGAGCAGGAAGAGCTGCAGTGGAATTCCTATGGAATCTTGGATAAACAGCTGAAGCAAGAGTGGTCAGAGTGTGTTGAACAAAGGAAACAAATGGTGAGGCCACCAGGTAGCAAACGAGCGCCCAAGTCTCCTGAGCAGAGAAGAAAAATCGCAGAAGCTATTGCTGCAAAATGGGCTGATCCAGTAAGTGTTTGTATATATTAATAATACCTTCAAGTTTCACTTTAGCCCAAATAAATGTGTGCCAGATCTTGACCTCTGCCAGCAACAACTTGAGTCAACTTGATGAACAGTCAGTTTTTCTTTCTTTAAATGTTAAATACTCAAGGTTTACCCTCTCAGGGATTAAGTAGAAAGACACAACATTTGATAATTCTTGCATTTAAATTCTTAAGAGTTGTATGTCAAATGATTTGATAGTTTGATTTTGATACCATTACCGCTCTTTTCTCATTATGCTCCTTAAGATTTTAGAGTCGTGACCTGTGTTACAAATCGCTTGTAATTCGTCTCTATATGCAATTAGGATTAACTAGAACATGCGGCTGAGTAGTAATAGAGACATCTCCTGTGAGCAGCTTTTTCTTGAAGCTGTGCTCTTTCTAAGTTAAAAGTTGTCTTCAAATAAATAAAGAATATTAACAGTATTGCTAAGAAGTTAAGGAGAAGGTCCATGGTGTGAAACTGTGAATTCCTTCTGTACCAAAGTTGGTGTGTGGAGGAGGAGGAAGTACAATCTAATAAAATCACATTGATTGATTATTGAGCCACATTAGTTGGGTTCTGATTCCTGTTTCCTGAGCAAATTATTTGTATTATATCAGGGATATCGCGAGAGAGTTTGCTCTGGGTTAGCCAAGTATCATGGTGGCGAAGCTGGGGCCGAAAAGAAACCTAGAAGAAGGCCAAGTGATGGTTCACACTCCAAAAAGAAGAAACCTATAATGAGAAAAGATACTAATACTAGCACTCGCGTCGGTAGCAGCTCCAAAATCGGGACTAAGAGTGACTCTTTGAAAAAAATCACGTCCCCTGTCTTTAAGGATCCTTTTGTAAATTCCAAGCTTGAGATGATAAAGAACATTAGAGCACAAAGAGCTGCTGCAGAAACTGGACAAGCTCAAGTCATTGAACGAGCAAGGTAAGCCTATCTTTACGTACACAAATCAGTGGACGCCATATTTGTTCTCATTTTATTCAAATTGTTGATTTGTATTAGTTTCCCTGTATACACACTAATGAGATTGTGTTTAATGCACAGATTATTGATCGCCGAAGCCGAGAAAGCTGCCAAGGCACTTGAGGTTGCTGCAACAAAGAGTCCCATTGCGCAAGCTTCGTTGATAGAAAGCAGAAAGCTTATTGCCGAAGCTATTCAGGCACTTGAATCCATTGATGCAGAGGAGATGAGCGAGAGTGATGTTTCATCGGTTGCATCGAGTGATTTCAATGAGGAAGGGTCGGCTTCTGAATTTCTAAGCCAATCACTTAAGTCTCATGTAAATGGTCACAAAGCATTTTCATCAAATGACTACAAGTTCTCTGAAGATTTTGGCGAGTTATCCAAGGAGATGCAAGTAGATGGTGATTTAGAACTTGGGCTAACAAGCACCAATGGTTGCATTACCGTACCTTGTTTGAATAGTCATACAAGGGAATCAGGTCCATCAAATGAACAAGGGGAGACAGAAGAGGATGAAAGCAGAAAATGCGAGACGCAACTTTCGCCGTCTGCGGTGGAAATTCAGCCTACTAAAGATGAAGCACAATGTAAATCGCCATCAGCAAGTAAAAAGTGGGTTCGCGGAAGGCTCGTTGAAGTGGCTTAAGAGAAACAATAAAACCGGTGCAGCTACCTGACTAGCTCAGTTCTCAAACATGATATAAAGCAATGTCATATTGTTTTGCTCCGTGTTATATAGATCACAGTAAATGCCACCAATAGTTTTATTCTTTTAACAGTGTGATCATTGCTTTCTCATTCCAATCATTAACCACTGCTAGGCCAGACCAAGGAAGACTTGAATGGCCATAGCGAAAGGAGAGGATTTATTTTTACTAGTTCTCAGGATCGTTGATCTTTTAATCATGTTGAACTGAACTATGAGTTTATCAATTATCATATGAATATTTTGTTACTTTACAGTGCACAAGTTGATTGTATGTTGTTTTGCAGCCGCAGCCTCTAACAGAGGTTTGAACTTAGTGGCCAAATTCAATAGTGTGCTGTGTGCATTGCATCCGAAATTTAGGTCTTATTTGAAATCTTGCAACAAAATCTTTTCACTCTTTTCTCGCTTTGATTATAGGTTTTAGCCAATTATGTTGATACATAATAAATAAATAAATAAATAAATAAGAAAATAAAACTTACTAGTGTTTAGCAGAGAAAATAGTGTTGGATTTTGTTTAATATTAAGTACAAAGAGTGAATAGATACGAGGGAGTAAGTAGATCAATTTGGAGGAGAGGTAGAGGAATCAGAGTTGGAGAAGTTGGGGAGATGGGAGTTGAGAGTGTCCTCAATGTGTTTCCTCTTAGCTTCTTTGTCTTTTTTGGCTTTCTCAATCTCCTCCTGAACTTGCTCCTTCTGCAAAATAAAAGCACAGGCATGCATATATTATTTAATAATAAAATGAGCAAGAAAATGAAGTGGAAGAGAGGCTGGCTAGGTTAGGTTGGGTTACTGGGATGAAGTCGGGAGCAGGTTGCTTAACACCGTGAACTGCAGCCCGGTTAGAGGCCTTGGTTGTCATCAGTTTCCAATAACCACCAGTGTTGCAAACTCTCCCAATCAATGTCATTGCAGGTTTAGTACTCTTCTCCATTTGTCTATAACAAAAATCAGTAGAGTTGGTTGGTGTCAACTTCAACGACGTCCCTTGCTAGCTAGCAGATATATACCTACATGCATGTATGTATATTTGCTCCTGAATCTTCAAGTAGTTATGACGGTCCACGGAAATGTGGCATTGTCTCGAGGATTCCATGCAATATGGACTACGTGGCGGTAGCACCAACGTCCCATGCCTACGTGTCTTAAAGTTTTGTTAAGCTCCTGAACCATCTAGTCATATGCACATATCATATCTATTCATTGTTCATTTATTTTCGACGGTTCCCCGATTTAACGGCCCAAAAGTTAATCTGCCGCAAATTTGTGTTGCGGATATCACCTCCAACGACTATTTATTAACTCATTTGATTTGATTAATATGGGCCCATAGGACCCGACCCACACAAGCAAGAATGAGCAACTATTACATCTCAAGAGTGAATTCAAATTAACCTTCCCTACCAAAACATTGAACTTCATAATTACCCCACCTATCCCTTCTAATATCGCTGTTCGAAGCCTCTGCTGAGAACAAAGAGCAATAGCGAGAACGACGCTGATCGAAGAAGGTGGCTCGCAGCTTATAGTTAAGTTAGTTACTATTATGACTATTAGAATATCATAATTAGAGAACAAAATCAGGAAAATATCAAAGAGAATTAAAAAAAATTCAATGTAATTTATTAGGATATTATTCCATAATGAGTGTATTCTTAGTGTATTCTTAGCATACTTTTGGTCTATATATTGGTAAGAATTGTATAATCACAAATGAAAAATATGAATAACAAAAATAATATTTTTTTAAATAATTCTTGGTTTCTTTCCTAAACTCCTTGCCTCCTGCTCAGCCCAAACCGCGACTCAATATAAAGGGATACCCAAAATCAGAATCCAATTAAAAGGATAAATGAATGGATTTTCGATTGTGGGACTACCGATACTATGACTCATGATCTCCATGATTTTAATAGCTTGACTATACCCTCAAAAGCTCATATTGAAACAGCTAGTGGAGAATTAATTGATGTTAAAAGAGGAGGCTCCATTACTTTTTCAGAAAAATTGAAATTAAAAAATTGCCTCTATGTCCCTGCACTATCATCAAAATTATTGTCTGTTAGCCAAGTAACAAAGGAACTAAATTGTGTGGTACTCATGTACTCTACCTTTTTATCTTTTACAGGACATTTTTACGAAGGAGATCATTGGGCGTGGTACTGAGCGAGAAGGCCTTTACTACGTTGATGAAGTAGCACACCAGGATCATGTCATGCTTGCTCACGGAACAGTTACTAGGCAACTTTGGTTATGGCACAGGCGTCTTGGATATCCTTCATTTGGGTACCTTAAGTTACTATTTCCTAGTCTTTCTACAAGTAGTATTGAACCCCTCAAATGTGAAACTTGTATTCGTGCAAAAAATCACAGAGTTTCTTTTCCTCCAACCAACACTAGAGTCAATTCCATTTTTTCTCTAATACACTCAGATGTGTGGGGTCCAGCTCCTATTTTCCATAATAATTTTCAATATTTTGTGTTATTTGTGGATAATTTCTCTTGCATGACTTGGGTATATTTTTTAAAACACAAATCTGAAGTACCTGATAAGTTCTTTGCTTTCTACCAAATGATTCAAACTTAATTCAACAAGAAAATCCAAGTACTTCGCTCAGATAATGGTGGAGAATTTATAAATCAGTCAATGCGTGATTTTTTTTTATGAAAAATGGTTTTATTCATCAAACTTCCTGCCCAAATACACCCCAACAAAATGGTGTGGCTGAGCGGCGAAATCGTAAGTTACTTGAGATGACCCGAGCCATGCTTTTTGATGCACAAGTTCCAAAAATTTTTTGGCTTGAAGCTATAGCGACCTCTGCCTACTTACTAAATCGGCTACCTACCCAAGTTTTCCACCACAAAACACCCTTACAAGTCTTGGCTACTCAAACTGCAATCCCGCCTATTCTAACCTTACCACCTCGAGTATTTGGATGTTCCGTCTTTGTCCATATTCCCAAAGCCAATAGAACCAAACTTGATCCTTGTACAGAAAAATGTGTTTTTGTTGGGTATGCTACACACCAAAAGGAATATAGGTGCTACAATCCAATCACTCGTCGTATTCATGTGACCATGGATTGTGATTTTTTAGAATCCAAATTTTACTTTAGCCGCCAACATGGCATTCAGAGGGAGAACAATAAAGAACCACCAAGTTGGCTAAATAACCTTTGTTGCCCAGAAACTGTTCAAACAGAGCAAGTAGATGGAGCCACCAAGCATACTTCACTCAACGTAAAAAATAACTCGGTACATACAACCAATAAGAGTCCTTTTGAGAATGTCAGACAAGAGGTAAGTAATTGTCAATCTGATAATTTATTCCCTGTTTTTAATGAGGCCACTAACAATAACAGTATAGCATTGGAACATGAAGAACCAGAGCCCAATACCTTTATTCTTCCTCCAAGAAGAAACAGAGGAATGCCTCCTAATCGGTACTCACCAGAACATGTTCCCCGTAACTCAAGATACCCAATAAGAGTGGCTAGAGAAGGAATGACAGATGTTGCAAAGGCTTTTTCTGTCAGACTCTTAACAGAAGACATTCCAAGAACTACCCGAGAAGCCAATGCGAAAGTTGAATAGCGAAAACCATGAATACAGAAATGGAAGCTCTAGAGAAGAATGGAACTTGGGAAAAGTGTATCCTACCGACAGGAAAAAAACCAGTCGGGTGCAAATGGGTTTTCACCATTAAACACAAGGCAGATGGCACTATTGAACGGTACAAGGCAAGGTTGGTGGCCAAAGGTTATACACAGACCTATCAGGGTGTTGTTTTCAATAGCAGCAAATGAAGACTGGCCACTCCATCAATTTGACGCCAAGAATGCTTTCTTGCATGGAGAGTTGAAAGAAGAAGTGTACATGGAAGCTCCTCCAGGTTTCTCAACGGGATTTGGAAAACATGAAGTTTGTCGATTAATACTATCGACTACACTGATACTTTTTCACCGGTTGCAAAGATTAATACTATCAGGGTGTTGTTTTCAATAGCAGCAAATGAAGACTGGCCACTCCATCAATTTGACGTCAAGAATGCTTTCTTGCATGGAGAGTTGAAAGAAGAAGTGTACATGGAAGCTCCTCCAAGTTTCTCAACGGGATTTGAAAAACATGAAGTTTGCCAATTAAAGAAGGCTCTTTATGGGCTTAAACAATCTCCCGTGCCTGGTTTGGAAGATTTACCGTTGCCATGAAAAGGTATGGGTATAAGCAAAGCAACTCTAATCATACCCTTTTTTTGAAAAAACGGGGAGATTTAATCACTTGCCTAATAATCTATGTGGATGATATGATCATAACGGGAAATGATGCTGAAGAAATTACAAAATTGAGAAGGAACCTATTTACAAACTTCGAAATGAAGGATTTGGGAGGACTAAAATATTTCTTAGGAATAGAGGTTCTACGATTCAGCAAAGAAATCTTTATCTCCCAAAGAAAGTACATTTTGGACCTT
>NC_029790.2:20931027-20940181 GCF_000816755.2 Arachis ipaensis | reverse complement strand
GAAATGGAAGCTCTAGAGAAGAATGGAACTTAGGAAAAGTGTATCCTACCGACAGGAAAAAAGCCAGTCGGATGCAAATGGGTTTTCACCATTAAACACAAGGCAAATGGCACTATTGAACAGTACAAGGCAAGGTTGGTGGCCAAAGGTTATACATAGACCTATGGTATCGACTACACTGATACTTTTTCACCGGTTGCAAAGATTAATACTATCAGGGTGTTGTTTTCAATAGCAGCAAATGAAGACTGGCCACTCCATCAATTTGACGTCAAGAATGCTTTCTTGCATGGAGAGTTGAAAGAAGAAGTGTACATGGAAGCTCCTCCAAGTTTCTCAACGGGATTTGAAAAACATGAAGTTTGCCAATTAAAGAAGGCTCTTTATGGGCTTAAACAATCTCCCGTGCCTGGTTTGGAAGATTTACCGTTGCCATGAAAAGGTATGGGTATAAGCAAAGCAACTCTAATCATACCCTTTTTTTGAAAAAACGGGGAGATTTAATCACTTGCCTAATAATCTATGTGGATGATATGATCATAACGGGAAATGATGCTGAAGAAATTACAAAATTGAGAAGGAACCTATTTACAAACTTCGAAATGAAGGATTTGGGAGGACTAAAATATTTCTTAGGAATAGAGGTTCTACGATCCAGTAAAGGAATCTTTATCTCCCAAAGAAAGTACATTTTGGACCTTTTGGCAGAAACAGAAATGGTGGATTGCAAACCAATAAATACGCTCATGCAAGTTAATCACAAGTTGAAGATGGTAGAAGGTACCACCCTAGCAGATAAGGAAAGGTACCAGCGACTGGTTGGAAAACTAATTTACTTATCACATACTCAGCCTGACATAACTTATGCTGTGGGAATAGTAAGTCAGTTTATGCATAAACCACAAGAAGATCATATGGAAGCTGCTATGAGAATAGTTCGATATTTGAAGGGAGCTCCAGGAAGTGGAATCATTTTCAAAAGGAATGACCATTTGAAGGTTGAGGCATACACTGACGCAGATTGGGCGGACAACCCAAATGATAGAAGATCAACAGCTAGTTACTTTACACTTGTTGGAGGCAACCTGGTAACTTGGAAAAGCAAGAAGCAGAAAGTTGTAGCTCTTTCAAGTGCTGAGGCAGAATTTCGAGAGATCGTTAAAGGCATAACTGAAGTATTGTGGATAAGACAATTGATGACTGAGATTGGGTTTCCACCACAATCGCCAAGCCAGTTGAAATGTGACAACAAAGCCGCAATCAGCATTTCAGAGAATCTTGTACAACATGATAGAACAAAACATGTGGAGGTGGATCGATATTTTATCAAAGAAAAAATTGAGAATGAAATTATTGAGCTTCCATTTGTGAGATCAAAAGACCAATTAGCTGATATTCTTACTAAAGCAGTTTCAAGACAAGCCCTTGCTAAAGTTCTAACCAAGCTGAGTATTGGTGATCCCACTACTCACCTTGAGGGGGAGTATTAGAATATCATAATTAGAGAACAAAATCAGAAAAATATCAAAGAGAATTAGAAAAAAAATCAATGTAATTTATTAGGATATTATTCCATAACGAGTGTACTCTTAGCGTACTCTTAGCGTACTCTTAGTCTATATATTGGTAAGAACTTTGTAATCACAAATGAGAAATATGAATAACAAAAATAATACTTTTCTAAACAATTCTTGGTTTCTTTCCTAAACTCTTTGTACCATGGTAACAATAACATTATTCTAACTTGTGCTTACTCTAATCAGACTAATTTCTATTATCTTTTCTATTCATCTAAAAAAGCAAATCTCAATAATTTCTCTATCCAAAGAGAATAACGGATCCATCATCGAAGATGGGACTACTCAAAAATAGTTATTGTCTCTACATCTACACTTATAAATATATTGACAGCCTCAAGTATTCATCGAACTCAATTTACCAAAAACTTGTTTAAAATCCTTGCTAACTTAAGTATCGGAGTTTCTTACAGGCACTATACCTACCTAAATTTGGATGACAGCACTTTGACACCAGTAGATATAAATCCTGTAAATTTAGCGAATAATTAATCAATAAATTAATTTTTAATAAAAAAATTAGAAATATGAATTTTATAGTTTTATGTGATAAAACTAATTAAACAAGAATTTTAACACTAATTTTAAAAAAATTGGCCTAAAATTAGGCCAAACGAACCAGATTGATCGAACCGAGTTCAAAATGGGCCCAAGGCCCAACTCACACTCCATAAACCCAACGAGCTTCAGCTCATTTCTTCCCAAATAACATGAAACACGTTCATGGAGAGGAGAACAAGGGAGAAGAACTCAAACTCTTGAATCTAATTCAATCCTCCATATTTTTTCGCTCCGAGTTCCGATTGCCGCACCGTTTGTGGTCACGCGTCCATGGCGTCAAACTCTACAAAGCTCAGTATATTGTAAGGTAAGAAATTCACGTTTTTTTCCTCAATTTTCTCATTTCCATTTTCGAAATTTTGTGAGCAAAGATGTTGAAAATTGTTTAATTCCAGTGTTTAAGTTCGAATTAGCTTGAGGGAAACGCTTATGTGTGTGTGTGTGTGTGGAGCTTGGTTGTAAACATTGGAAATTTCGTGGAGTTTGGGTGTCATTGCTTTGGATATTTTGGATCCTTGAAGCTGTGTTTGATGCCTTTTGGTGGTGTTTCGGGTTATACGTGGAAATCGGCTAAGATATGGTTTTGGTTTCTCGTATTTAATATATAATGTCTTGTGAAAACTTAGACTAGATGACCATAGGATAGGTTGGAACACATTAGTATGTTGAATGTTTAGTGCTTTTGATGATATTGTTGTTATTGACTGAGTATTTGTTGGATGACTATTGTTTATGATGATACTAGGTTGTTAGGTGATGAGTTGATGATGGTGATATAAATAGATAAGAATAGGTGGTGGTATATTGATGATTTTGTTGACATTATTACAAAATTTATGCATATGGTTGTTTAAAATTGAGGAATGGTTGTATATGGTAACATGTGGTGGAGGTGATGTTGTAATTGGTATTGGGGTGCTGATTATATATATGAAGTGTTGAGGTTGAGTTTGATTTTTAATGAAAATAGAGGTTGAAGATTTTTGTGAAAATTTGATTTTTTTACCGTACTTCGGCGAGTCATAACTCGGCTTCCAGACCCCCAAATTGTTTCAAACTTTTTCATATGAAAATTGGGTTCGTGAGGTTTATGCTGTTTAAAAAACGGATGAAAAATATTTTAAAATGAAAAAGTTATACGCGTCGGAAGTTTGGAGTTCAAAACTGAAATTCTGTAAATTGGAGCTTGGTTGTAAACATTGGAAACTTCGTGGAGTTTGGGTGTCATTGCTTTGGAGATTTTGGATCCTTGAAGCTGTGTTTGATGCCTTTTGGTGGTGTTTCGGGTTATACGTGGAAATCGGCTAAGATATGGTTTTGGTTTCTCGTATTTAATATATAATGTCTTGTGAAAACTTAGACTAGATGACCATAGGATAGGTTGGAACACATTAGTATGTTGAATGCTTAGTGCTTTTGATGATAATGTTGTTATTGATTGAGTATTTGTTGGATGACATTGCTTATGATGATGCTAGGTTGTTAGGTGATGAGTTAACAATGGTGATATGAATAGATAAGAATGAGTGGTGGTATATTGATGATTTTGTTGACATTGTTGAGAAATTATGTATATGGTTGTTTAAAATTGAGGAATGGTTGTATATGATAACTTGTGGTGGTTGTGATGTTGTAATTCATATGTTGGGGTGCTGATTTTATATATGGAATGCTGAGGTTGAGTTTGGTTTTTAAATGAAAATAAAGGTTGAGAATTTTATGTAAATTTGATTTTTTGGCCAAACTTCGACGAGCCATAACTCAGCTTTCGAACCCCAAATTGTTTCAAACTTATTTTATATGAAAATTGGGTCCGTGAAATTTATGTCATTTGAAGAACGGATGAAAAATGTTTTAAAACGAGAGAGTTATGCACGTCGGAAGTTCGGTATGTAAAATTGAAATTCTATAGACTTAGCCATTTTTTTTATCAAACTGCAGTGTATGTGTACGCATACCACTCTATACGCGAAGGGTCGTCCCTGTTTGGCATGTATCCATACATGGACGAGGCAATGCGTACGCACCATGGGCAAAAGAGACCCTTGCGTACGCGAGCATAGGGTTTCATACGCAGACATTTGATTCTGTCCAGCAAACATGCGTACACGGACAAGGTAATAGGTACGCGTGATGGGCAAAATTGCACTCCCACGCGTACGCGTAGCTCCTGTTTCAGCAAATATGGATTTTGTGTTTTAAAGCTTAATTTCAAACCTCTAAACCTCTGTTTTCATTCTTTTAGCCCTAGATCTTAATAGTATGCCTAGTAATGAGATGAAATTAGGATTATGTGGTAACTTGGGGGTGAAGCAAGATTTTAAATAATGAATTATGTAAAAAAATGCAAAGATATGAGGTATATGTGTGATGCCATGGCTATAATGAATGAATGTAAAGAAATGATGATGATAAATTTTGAGAATAAATGGACATAATGATGGTATGGGTGTGTTGGGATGTGGGGAAGGCAGTAAGGCGCTAATCACTCGATTCAGTCTCCCGTATTTCTTGTGATTGTGTTTTGTGGGATGTGAAGAAGGTGGTAGGGCACTAATTCTCTGACGTATTCCCTCACATTCTTTCTCTCTCTGTCTGCAAGGTGGTAGGACATTAATCCCCCAATCGGTATGGCACGGCCTCACTAGGAAAAGGTGGTAGGGCACTAGTCCCCCGATTGATTTTTCCTAGTGTATGTCTCCAGGAGAAGGTGTTAGGGCACTAATCCTCCAATTTTATGCCTCTTGGAGATGCGCAGTCGAGAGACGGTATCCGTATTAGCTACCAGGTGTGTCGGGTTCTGGCAGTTAACCAACACGTGAGCTCACGGCCAGTAGGAAAGGCATGCATCATGTACATTTGTATGTTTTGTTTGAGTATGCATTGTTTTGGCTTGCTTAATTGTTTATTCATGTTAATTGCTGATTGCCTACTTGTTATATATACTTTCTGTATGTACTTGACTTATCTGTTTTGCTTGTCCGTGCACCGGTGTTGGAGGATTGGAGGAAAGACGGAGGATTTGAGGATTATAGTACGATTTGGGTTAAGTTTAGAACCTTAGAGGACCACCCTGTTTATGGTTTCAGTTTTAAATCTTTAAGTTTTATAATTTGGATATCGGAGTCCTAGAATTCCCTCTGCCTTTTCCAGGACCTTATATCTTATGTATGCGACACCTCTACTATGCTGAGAACCTCCGGTTCTCATTTCATATGGATATTTGTGGTTTTCAGATGCAATTTGAGAGGCACCTTGCTAGGCATCTGGAGTTTTTTGCAGCGAATTGGGTGTTTAGGAGTTTACATTTTGTTTTATTTTGTTATCTATATATGTATAGACTCTCCTTATGTATATATACCTTACTGTTACACCTCATAGAGGTTTATGGAGAACTAGGGCTACTTTTATATATTTTGGATTATGGATATCTATCTGTATGTACATAAATATTCTTCGACCAGCCTTAACTTCGCAGACTGAGTTAGGAGCTTTCTTAGGTTATACCCTTAACCCTCTACTCTCTTTTTATATACATATGTATGTGTGCTTTAGTTTTCTTCACACGCAAGTAAACGTTATTTTTGAGTGTTGCGCTTTTAATTTTACGTTTTTGCTTTAACTATCCTTTAAGGCTCTTCGTATGTTATATTCTTTCTATTATTTTAGAGGTCATAATACCTCGCCACCTCTGCTTTACGAATCGAGCGCAAGGTTCTGTGTGGTAGGGTGTTACAGTAGACGTCAAACGCTGCCCCAAAAGAAATTTGAACTCACATTCAGGCCCAAAGCAATCCAGTTTCAGGTAATCTTCAGAAATAATTTAAGCTCGAAAAAGTGCAAAAATTGTTACCCAACCTAGATAGTCGGCAAAATGAAGCAACAAGGTCCAAATTAGTGTAAAAAGTTATATAAGCAGACCATGGCCTAACCTCATTAAAATACTTAAAAGCAAGTTAGTAAAAGAGGCGAGCCTAAAAAATTGCAAAAGTAACTTGATAAAATTGACTATTTAAAGTCGGCACCTAGCTAACAGAATTTTCCAACTAAGGGAACACATAATCTCAGACTCACAAAGGATTATTACAAAATAATAATTCAAATATGAAGGTTCTTGATGGCCTAGAGAAGAGAGATTGAATCTATGGCCTTCTTTTAAATTTGATTAGATAAGCTTCAAACCAGAAAATGAAACTTAGCTTCTGTTCAGTCTACATGATGGATTATGCAGGAGACAATTTCGTTTTGTCTCATAAGTATAGAAAACATAAATAGAACAGAGAAGAAGAAGATGACTCAGCCATGTATCTTGGTTCAGATGCCTTGTGCAATGCAACCTACATAGTTGTGGTGGAATTTTCACTATCTTTTCAAGTATTACAAACACCAATTCTCAAAGATTCAACCTAATCCTATCAGGGCCAAACCAAACTTCAACATAAGACTGACTTGGCTAGGTAACTTCCTAGACTCTCAACACATTCAGTGCTCACCCAACTTAGCAAGGGATACATTTCATGTACATGATACAAAATAGAAATACAATCAAAAGAGATCTGAAATCAATCTTGGCTTTTCTCTCCAAGTATTTCTCTTTGTTTTTTCTCACAATGATTTTTTCTAAATGCCTCTTTTATATGCTTTTTATCACTAAATAGAAACAAAGAAAGATACAACATAAAAATAGAGTATTCAACAATAAACTATGAAGAAGATGATGTAGAACAACTTAAACACTATAAGATGAACTAGATTAAGCACTCTAAAGTGTAGCTCTTTATCTTGGCAGAATATTTTTTTGATGTAGAAACATTGTCCAAAATATTGAACTATAACAAAGAAGCTTTCAATGAAAACTTATATCTTGGTTCACTCTCCTTACTTGCAAACTGAAGTGATTTTCTTTTTTGTATGGAGTTCTGTAACCACGGCTATGCTTGCTTTCCTAAGTCGACTCCTTGAATCTTGAACCAGTAGAATTCTCCCTTTTCTTTTCTCCATTTAGACAAAAAAATTAGGGATTTGAAATCAGAGTTAAGACATGCAGTTTTATTGGTAATAGATTCTCAATGGGTTTGATAAATCAAAACCATTAACCTTGTGCTTTGGCTCTAAATTTCAATATTAGTCATTGATTCATAGCAGAGTAAAGTAGCCACCACTTTCTTCTTTTCTTTCTCGAAATGGTTGTGCAGAGGAAAAGAGAAATCAGCAAGCAATTGACTTGCATGTTAAAGGAAATAATTAACCTTTTTCTTTTCTAATTATGCTTAAATTGTGCATATTGATTTTGATTTGACCTTGCTTCCTTGATTTTCTTTCGTTTCTTTTGATTTGGTGCTTAATAAAAAGTGAAGCACCTTTTCTTCTTTGATACTTAGTGAAAAAGTGAACTCTTCTCTTCCTACTAGTGCTTTACCCGAAACACCATAACAACACCAGCTGGAGATTGCTTTTCTTTTTCTTGAATGACAATGGGATGGATTATGGATTCATTTTTCATTTGGCAGCTTTGGAAATACTTTGTTTTTTTAGTTGAACTGTTTGTCTTCTTTATTTGGGCTGCATAATGAACATAGACTTGCATCACAAATCGGGTTATCCAACCTCTTAGAAAAGCCCAAGTAAATCGGGTTAAACAAAGAGTCATCAATAACTTGTTTAAAATTTTCACTACTGAAAGCTGAAAGTAGTTACAACAAATAATTCAAGCAAAGATGTTCAGAAGATATTTGTGAGAAGTGAGAACTACTATAAAATAAATTGTGAAAAAAGTTTTTAAACAGCCTAAACAAAGGCAAAATATCCAACTACAAACTATTACAAAAATAAATTGTTCAAATACCCACAAGTCGGACCATAAAATACCAAAGAATTTGTTAAGATAAACTAAAAAAGATCTTGTTCATCAACAATCATGTCAGCCATTTCTTCAGCTTGGGTCCCTAGGAGAGTCTCGACAATAGAGTTTGAAGAGGAAGAAGAATTTTCATCCATTTCAAGTTGGAAAACTCTGGGAGATTTTCTCAGCTTGGGTACTTATGTCTTTAGATCTCCAGAAGGAAGTTCATCATTTGCAGAAATGACAATCCTCCCATCACCATACCTCGAGCTATCGACTCCTCCAGATTCGCATATTCGTCCTTCAATCTGGCGATCTCATCCTTCAAAACTAATTTCTCTCCAAACACCCGGGTATAATTGATGAGCGAAAATTGAAGCTCACGGATACCGACAAGTGCAACGGATCGTTCAAGTAATACCACGATAAATGGATATTGTTCCCATAAGAATTAACAGATTGAGACAAGCAATGTCTAATTAAATCTCTAATTAGATTCAATCAAATCTTGAAGAAAAGAAGAAACAAATAAGATGAAATAATTAGGATTGCAGAATGTAACTAAAAAATGGCTCAGAAAGTTAGGGAAAAATTCAGGAATAAGGAATGTCAAGGGGTTTCGGAGATGTTTAAGCCCTTAGGAAAATCAAACCTTGTTTATCTATTTTAAAGTATGTAAAGATCTTTCACAATAAATCTTAAGTAACTGATTTCCAATTCCTTGGCTCCACAGTTTCTCTTTAACTAACTAATCACTAATTTCCTGGTCAACCGATTAATTAAAGAGGTTAAGCATAAAAACTGATTTAGTTTCTAATAAGATTCAAAGTAGTCTTTAGGTCGAATTATATACCACTTATTCAAGTTAGTTCTGTCCAGTTAAATCTTATGAGAAAACATAATTTTCAAAAATTGTTCTATATGTCACTTATTCAAAACTAGAGTGATTGAAAATTATGTATGTGTCGTACACTAATTGAACTACTATTCCTAACCGAATTCAAATAGTCATTTGAAAGAGTTTTCAAATTTTATTTCAAATCTTAGGGGCTAATTGGTTTGCGAAAATATTTTCTATTTTTATTTTCTATTTTTATTTTCTGAAAATGATATTTTCAACTTTTCACATTTTAAAAGACGTGATTGGTTTGTGAAAAGGAGATTCATTTTCAAA
>NC_029790.2:20921385-20931017 GCF_000816755.2 Arachis ipaensis | reverse complement strand
TGTTATTTTAAACTAATTAATTATATTCATAATTATTTACTAAAAATAACAATAATAAGTCTAGATGATATTAATTTTTAATACATGGATAAGGTAAAATCACCACTAAAACTAAAATATACTGCATAAAAGAACAATATGGTATGGCATTTGAAAATATAATGTGAAAGGAACATTTTAAAATAAAAATATTTAAAATTAATATTTTAAATATAAAAATAAATTATATTGATATTAAAAATAAATATAAGGTACAAGTATAAAACAAATAGAGCATAGAAAATAGGAATGCTGTTGAATTTAACTTTGAAATGGGAGTGCGGATAAAAAAAGAGATTATATTAAATAAGAGTATAAATAAATTTTTATATTGACATCTTTAAGCCTCTTGTCAATTTTACTCGTATTATTTTTTTTCAAATAAAATGAAAAATACCAAAACATATACCAGCAGAAGATAATATACTAATAGAAAAATATCATATTCCCATGAAATAAAAAATACACCTACACAAAAATTTCAAAAAAATACTAAACAAATTTAAAAGACATAGAAGATAGAGAGGAGTTTGAAATAAAAAAAAATAGCTAAATGTAACAAAAAAAACTCAAATTTCATACTATTTAATGTTTTAATTTAATTTACAAAAATAGTAAGAATTTTTAAGTAAGGCAAACAAAAATTTATGAACCTTTTTTTCTTTTGAATAGAAGAGAGCTAGCGACAAGTAAATCATTAATAGAAGAGAATTAGCAACTTGAGCAGAGGATGAAAGAGAAGATGAAAATACTGATAAAGGAATCAAAATTGAGATCATGTTAAAATCTCATTTTAAAAAATATAACAAAAAGTTTTAACTAAATAGCCAAAAAAAGTTTGAAAGAGATCTTTTACCTTTTAATAGATGGAAGAGAAGGAAAAAGTAGAAGGAAGAAAATAGAAGAAAACCACGGAGTTGGAGGCGCTGGTTTTGTGGTTTTCACAAGTAAGTGAGTATTTAATTCTGGTGGGTAAAATATAAAAGGAGTGGTAAAAGATCTAACATGATAAATTAAAAAATTCTCAACTGAAAATATCATGTTTTTTATTGAAAATATTTTCATTGTTTTTAACTGAAAAAGCTGAAAACGAGAAAATATAATTTTTAATTTTGTATTCCTTTTTTAAAACGTTTTTGTTGAAAATATTTTTAAAATGTTCAATCAATCATATTTTCATACTTTATTTTTATTTTCATTGAAAATGAAAACGCTCAAATTAAACAGCCCCTTAATTTTCCAAAGCAATAAAAGAATTCAAAATGGATTAGCATACCTTTCGATACTATTAATCCGAATAAAGAATGAATAACTCAATCATGAAATAGATCAATGCAAAACTTCAAAATAAAATAAACTTAGATTAATAATTCATAGAAAATATAAACAGAACTCCTAACTCTTTGACAAAAAGATTAGTGACTCATGGAAAAAAGAATACTAAGCCTAAGGGTGAGAAAGGGGTGTGATTCGGATCCGAAGATCCTCCTCCTGGGGTTGCCTCTCTTGTGAACAAGGTTCACTTATTTATATCCTAATTCTAGAATTTTAAATTCAAAACTATCCTAATCTTTATCTTTCAGAAAGAAAGATAAGATAACTGACTACTCACTTCAAATTCAAATCAAAACAATAATTCAAATCTAATATAGAAACAAATCCTAATAACCAAATCTTTTATGTTTCTAGAAAGAATTAATAACTAATCTTCTGGAGTCTTGAATATTTTGGATGTGATTAAGGCTTCTAATTATGTGTATAATTGAGATTGGGCCTTAAGGATATTACATCCTGGGAGTTGGACTTGTCTTCACGCCAGGCTTATATAGAGGAATTTGGGAGTAGGTCCAAATGCACCTTCCAGGGGACTGACACGCCGGGCATGCCTTGGGGAGAAGCATGGCCGCCGGGCATGTGAACATGGCCACCAGGCGTGGGGTTGCAAAATGGAGGGACACCGGGCGTGTCTTAGAGTGAAGCAGGGCCGCCAGGCGTTTGGTGGTGCATGCCAGGCATATGTGTTGAGAAGTCTGTGGCACTATTTTTTCGTGTCCCAAAGATGATAGTGGTGCATGGCTCAAACTAAATGTCTACTATAGACATATGAATATCATTCTGAAACTCTGGACGTTAGCTTTCTAACGCAATTGGAATTGCCTTATTTGAACCTTTATAGCTTGAGTTATGATCACTTGAGTATAAAGAAGTAAGGAGTTTTAACATGGGCGCTGGGCTTGTAATCATGGCCGCCAAGCGTGCACGCAATTTGGAGGTTTGGGTGTCCTGTTTGACTCCTTAGGGCACAGTTTTGTTCTTTAGGGCATGGTTTTGCTATCTTTAAACCGCACTTATGTTTTTCTTGTGAAAAAAAATTTATTCTTGCTTATTTTTTAGTCAAAAACTCCTGAAAACACAAAAACACTATCTCAACTCCAAATATTTGATTATTTATGAAATCCCATTAGAAAACATAAGAAATTTGATTTAAAACCTAAGAAAATGAATAAAAAAGAATCTTAAAAATCGCTTGTGATGACGTGTCATCAATAGCACTCTTCATCCTTCTTCTTCAGACCCTCCGTCATGACACAGGCAGCCTTAGATTGCTTCGCTTTCTCTCAAAATTTTAAAGATCGACAGAAAGAACCTCCTTCTCCAACTCCTGGTCAGTCAAAGTTTGTTGAGTGGAACCAAGGAAAGTCTCATTAAGCTGTTTTAACAAAGCAAAACAAATCCCAGCCATCCGTATCCCTCCTCAGGCCAACACTTGAAGATGATTTTTAATGGAAACATAATCTATGCTTATAAAGCTATGAGAGAAGATGTGTTCTTCACAGAAGTCTACAACATTGAAACCTTGATCATATACATTACTAGACTCAGAAGTCTTACGCTTTTTTGAACTCGGCTCGAAAAAAAGAGGCACATGAGGGGTAGTATGAACAGTGGATCCAGCAAAAAGAGTACGAAAAGGAGGAGAAGGACCAGGAAGAACCTTAGCAAACTGAGAGGAATCCGAGTCCGATTTGCAAGAAGAGGAGAGGTCACCCGACTTGCCGGCCTCTTTCAGTTAGATAGCTCAGGCGGCAGCATTCTTCTTAGCCTGATGCAAACCCTTCAAAGCATCCGATCCACTAGTCATCCTTGCTGCAAAACCAGACATAAAGTCTAAGTTATATATACATAATAAATACCAACAAGCAGATATCTACAAAATGTAAAGGAGTACTACCTAACTCGGTACGGACATAACTCGGCTTTTCCATTAGGAATTTCTTGGTGTCAAGATTAGGAGTTCGACCCCAATACTCTTGGAACATGGCCACTATATACTCCTCTACCTCGTCTAAATTCTCGAGATTGTGTTTGATAATATTGAGGAACACTTCCCAGTACAGACTAAAAAAAGATTCACTTTTTTTATTCAGAAAGAAAAGTCGGACACTTTCTATAGATCGGATCTTGAAAAAATAATTTTTGAAATCATGAAAAAAATTATCAAAGATGGAGAAAACTTTCCTTTTCTGAATAGCTCGAAAAGAAATTCATCTTTATTTTTTGGAACTAAATGGCTTGGTGAGTTGAAAGAGGTAAAAGAAGATCTTGGAAGATAAAGGAGATCGAGATCCTAAATAATTAACTGATAAATTTTCATAAAACCCCAAGAATTGGGATGAAGTTGAGAAGGGGCAACTTTATAGAGATGAAGGATTTCGAATTCAAATTTGAAAAACGAAAGACTCACCCCCAGCTTAGTAAATAAGCACTCGTACATATACAGAAAATGACGTTCCGACTTGTCAAGTTGGGGAAAGAAAATCTTGTCCTCATGGTCAAGAGCTACTATTTCATACTTATCCTCCTCCTCCTGTTCTTTACAAAATCTATGTTGTTTACAAAAAGTTTTAATATACTCATTATAGATTACGAGACAATAGAAATAATAGTAATATCTACCCAGTTTAAGTCAGATAGAACCTTAAAAGACATGTTGAGTATTATTGAACGAGACATAGGATGCTATGCATACAAAACAACAAAAAAAAATTGCCACTACAAGCCAGAATATCAGCCTAAGCAATATAAACATTCAAACAAGTTTGCAAGCGGTTAAGTCATTTTCAACAAAATGAAAAGAACTCCAAAATTCTTAACCCCTCTCGCAGACACAGCATCAAGATATCCTACTAGAACTTGAAATGGTGCCGTTATTAGCAGCAAAACGGCACCATTTAAGGGCACAAAGCAAAGCCCCATTCAACATAATTCAGAACATAAGAATGACTTTCAAAAAAAAAGAAAGGATACTACTAACAGAACAATCAAGAAGATTACTGTAAGAAAACACCCACAAATACTACCAAAAAATTATTTTTTCATACAAACACCAAAAATAATAGCATTAGAAGCACAAATACATTATCCAGTAAGAAACATGGTTGCAAAAAATAAAGCAAAGAAGGCAAGATAGACCAACCTTGATGAAGAATCGAACGAATGAATGAACGTGACAGCAAAACACGAACGTTCCAAAAACCTTCAAGCAAGCGCGAACGAAAATTCGAAATAGAATTTCAAGATAGAGAAATCTTCAAAAAATTGGGGTCACGGTGTCATGAAAAGTCTTGAGAGAGAATAAAATAAAAGTTCTAGAAGAAGAAGCAAAAAAAAAAAAAGAGAAAAGGGATTGGGCTTACATACGACTTTAGGTGTAAAATAGTAAATTCACCCTCCCTCCATTTAATGATGCGCATGGTTACAAAAGTAACCGTAAAGAACATGTGAATGATTATGAAAAGACACAACATTCTTGATCCGTAAGCACGTTGGGTACCCAACCTAACTCCCTGAAAGACGGATTACCCGACGTGATGGATCAATACCATAATAAAATTCAGCCCGACCTCCAAATGCTTAAGTCCGATCTAATGAAGTTCGGTCTCAAATAGGGGCACTGTTCATACTTTTGCCCACTATTTAAGTTAGACCCAAAATAAGTAAAACCCAATCCAACATGTATCGACTGGATCAACACTTACCCGATCTCATCGAGTTGGGCGCGACGATGCTATCCTAGCCCTGCTTACTCTAATCAATAACTAACTCCTACAATCTCTCTTATTCATCTAGAAAGGAGATCTCAACAACCTTTCTACTAAAAGGGAGTAACCAACTCACCACAAGGGAGTAACCAATTCACCCCTGAAGGTGGGACTACTCAAAAAGTAGTTATTGCCTTTAAATCTACACTTATAAATGCTCTGACACCCGTAGGTATTCTTCGAACCCAATCTACCAAAAACTTGTCTAAAACTTTTGCTAACTTAAGTATTAAAGTCACTTACTTGTACCATCCTCCATCTCTTCGCGAGAAACTCGAACGGCGATACCTTACTGTCCTAAAAAAAGTTTGGACCTCAGGCAAACCCAAAACAATCAACTTTCAGGTCATTCTTGGAACAACAACTAACTAAAATGATAAGATATGTAGGGAGGAAAAGAATAATTTTATTTTTGGCCAAAAGGAGGAAAAGAATCACAAATATATGGGTTGAGTAGTTTGGCTTGGGCTTTATGAAGAACCAGTTGTTGGAAGGTTGGAGCGGGCTTCGGTATCTGTGAGTGAGAAGTGGGCTGGTGAGCCGTCATTTTCATCCACCGACTGACTCCCTCAATTTCTCTTATTCAGTTAACTTGTTGTTAGTCTACCAACGAGTCACTGACTCAGCCCACCCGGCTACTGACTCAGTCTCCGGTATTCCACGCCAGCCAGCAATGCAGCGGGATTCTTCTTCCGATGAGGAAGACGACCGCCACGCCCTCATCGAGCAGCATGACAGGAAGCCCTCACCACCTCCACCTCCTCCCCCCGTCAGCACCGCCTTCCGCATCGAGGATTTGAGGTCACGATTCAACTCTCCGACCGCATCAAGGAGTCCCAATTGCAGGCCCTCTACCTCCTCCGCCAGCAGCAATCATCCCTCCTCCGCGCTTGGAACTCCTCCTTTCTTTCCAATTCCTCCTCCTCCGACGAGCTGAAGTCCTTGCTGTTCAAGCAGATTTCCCTCAACAAACAGATTCAGGAGGTCATTTTGGATCCCCACAGGGTTGGCAACTCCTTCGAAGCCGAATTTGATTTTGCGAATGCTAGCTTGAACGGTGGCAGATGTCGAACAGTGGATCAGAGATTGTCAGAGAGGAAAACCATTGAGTGGAAGCCTAAAGCTGGAAAATTCCTTCTTGCTATTTGCGTGTCGGGTCAGATGTCAAACCATCTAATTTGCTTAGAGAAACATATGCTTTTCGCGGCTCTTCTTAAGCGGGTTTTGGTGATTCCTAGTTCGAAAGTGGATTACCAGTATGATAGAGTTCTGGATATTGATCACATCAATAAATGCTTTGGTAGAAAGGTGGTGATCTCCTTTGAAGAATTCTCCAGTGTTAGGAAGAACCACATGCACATTGACAAGTTCCTTTGCTATTTCTCATTGCCGGAACCCTGTTATCTCGACGATGAGCACTTGAAGAAGCTGAGATCGCTGGGCTTGTCGATGAGTAAGCCTCAGGCTGTGTGGGAGGAGGATACCCGCAAGCCCAAGAGGAGGACGGTGGAGGAAGTGGTGTCCAAGTTTGCACACGACGATGACGTAATGGCAATCGGGGATGTCTTCTATGCTGACGTGGAGCGGGAGTGGGTGATGCAGCCGGGTGGTCCACTTGCTCACCACTGCAAGACCCTTATTGAACCCAGCCGTCTCATTCTGCTCACTGCTCAGCGTTTCATCCAAACATTCCTTGGAAGGAACTTCATTGCGTTGCATTTTCGCCGCCACGGCTTCCTCAAGTTCTGGTAAGAGGCTACATATAGTTTGAAACTTTGCATTCTGATTGGCGAATTCAGTACTGTCCCTGATGGTCAATTTCATGTTTGCAGCAATGCCAAAAAGCCAAGCTGCTTTTATCCCATTCCTCAAGCCGCGGATTGCATTTTGCGCGTGGTTGAAAGGGCCAATGCACCTGTTATTTATCTTTCTACGGACGCAGCAGAAAGTGAAACCACTCTGCTTCAGTCATTAGTCACGCTTAATGGAAGGCCAGTTCCTCTTGTTAAACGCCCACCTCGAAATTCTGCAGAAAAATGGGATGCTTTGTTGTACAGGCATCATATTGAAGGAGACTCTCAGGTGAGGGTAGCACAGCTTTCTTTTTTTTAAAAAAAAAAAATTTAAGGCATCATATTGTAGGTGTCCTTATTCTGCTAAACCAAACCGTATTGATGTTGATCTGAATAGATTGTTAACCCCAAAAAATAAAAAAGGTTAAGAGGTCTACAAGATCGCAAAATGTGCTCATAATGCTTTATTTTTCCTGCATATATCTATGCATTGCAACTTCTAGAATGATTTTATTTTCTTTTGGTTTTTTAAGTGAGAGGTGTTGAATGCCATCTAAAAGCTCTACCATCATGTCATTTGTATGATAGGGAGCAAACAAGCTCGGCTTCAGCTGGTGTTGCTATATATGTTTATAAATTTGATATTGATGGCATTAATTATGTTTTATTGTGTCCGCCTAGGCATCTCAGATCAACATGACTGACATTATGTGTGTTTGTGCTAAGAAAAGACCATAGTTCTCCTCCTTTCAGGAGAATTGAGGTTCTCTAGCGAAATAGAGATTATTTTAAACAATTGTGTGTTTCCTGTGCTGACATGCATCATGAATAATTGTTGTTAAGGTGGAAGCGATGTTGGACAAGACAATATGTGCGATGTCAAGCGTGTTCATCGGAGCCTCCGGTTCAACTTTCACAGAAGACATCCTTCGGCTAAGAAAGGACTGGGGATCAGCATCATTGTGCGATGGGTACCTTTGCCAAGGTGAGGAGCCCAGTGTGGTAGCGGAAATTGAATGAATGAAGATACCCAGTACAGATTAGATTGGGATACAAGCCACAGTTCATGAGAGATGAGAGGGCTCCACTTTGCCCCCTTTATGGTTGGGGATTTGTTAATGTGTAACTGTCATGTACGATAATACAAGTAGCGTTTTTGCTTTGGTTCATTATTCATTAGCCTTTGCTTGTAACACATTCATATTCTAAATTCTAATCATCACAATGAGAGTATAGTTTGTACGATCTACATATTTGTTCCCAATTCTGATCGCAATTTCGGAGTCCGAAATGTAACTCTGGATCACCTCTCCAGCCTGAGCAACTTTTGAGGTGATTTCCCCAATGGTAAAAGAACGGAAAAGCCGGACATCTGCAAATGCATAACCTCAACAGTCTTTGTAAAATGCCTAACCTCTATATAATAAAAAGAATTTAATTTTGATTCTTATTTTTCAGGGCAAATCACAGTAATAAGCCAAGGGGAGTAATAATTTACGAACTCATCAATGCACGTTTATATGTAGCACGTTTATATGTAGTTCGAACCAGCTAAATTCGAACTCTATTTTTATATAATTCGAACCAGTTACACAAACACACGCACACACTAATTCGCAACTCGATTCAAATTACACACACAGTAATTCATGGTATAATTCGAATTATGCTGTTAAGTTTGTAATATTCTAGTGATTTAGGTAAATACATGATAAAAATATTTTTTCTTTAATTTCTAAATTATTAGTGACTATGTAGAGTATTTCTTTAATGTCCTAAGTCATTAAAACATTACAAATGTTTATAGTACTTCTAACATTTTTAAGCCATTTTTTAAATTATTTTGCATAGAATAAAATATTTTTTTTTTGTGGTATAATTTAAATAAATTTATTAAAAAATATTCATGAGCTATCAAGAATGGGCAGAAGAGTATTGTATAGAATTCGAATTGCTCACCATATAATTTGAATCAGAGTGATTCGAACTTCCCCATGCGTAATTTGAATCATGTAATGTCTCACCATATAATTGTATGGAATTCGAATTGATAGCTCATTAATATTTTAAAGAAGTCTCGTAATTAAATATTTTGTTAGCTTTTTTTTAACGTATGAAATAAAATATATATTTTTTAATTTTTAAATTATTAATTTTTTAACAGCATAATTCAAATTATACCATGAATTACTGTGTGTAATTCGAACCAAGCTTGTTCGAATTAGTGTGTGCGTGTGTTTGTGTATAATTCGAACCAAGCTGGTTCGAATTAGTGTGTGTTTGTGTATAATTCGAATGGTTTGAATTATGTAGAAATGGAGTTCGAATTTAGCTGGTTCACGTAAATTATTTTTTCCCTTAGCTTATTTCTATTTTTTGCCCTATTTTTCACGTACATCTAATTACGTAAGACATCAATAAAAATAACTATCTTTTATATTGACGGGGTGAATAGTTGTCCAAAAGAACATATGTAAATGCATGACTGTATAAGTGCATCTCTACTCATCAATTATGTGCTTGTTTAGATATCATTAAGTTAATTAAAAAAGATTTTTCAGTGAAATTTTTTTTTTGTACTTAATAAATTTTTAGTAGTAAAAGTTAAAACATTAGAAAAAATTAAAAAATATATTTTTTTTAATAGTTACAATTTATATTTTTTTCTAAAATATATTTTTTAAAATATATAAATAAA
>NC_029790.2:20907029-20919656 GCF_000816755.2 Arachis ipaensis | reverse complement strand
AAAGAAAGATTTTTTTTATATGAGATATCTAAATAAAAAATTATAGTTATGCTACACATCCATAATCTAAGTCATCTAAGTCCATCCAAGTTGGCCCAATACCAGAAAAACCCAATCTCATTAAATGAAACATGACTTCCAGGCGCCCAACACTGCTATTTCATCAAGAAAGATTTTTTTTATATGAGATATCTAAATAAAAAATTATAGTCATGCTACACATCCATATAATTTTTCATCTAAGTCCATCCAAGTTGGCCCAATACCAGAAAAACCCAATCTCATTAAATGAAACATGACTTCCAGGCGCCCAACACACACGAAACTGCTATTTCATTCGCGCTTCATTATGAAAAAACGTTCCTTCTTCTTCAACATTGAAACCGCTTCTTCTCTTCGAATCTCTCTCAAAATTACTCAAACTTCACTCGTGTTCTCTGCGAAAACTGCTACCGGAGAAGAATCGCGAGAAGATTTCGGAAAGAAGAAGCAAAAATGAACGAAAACAGCAACAGAGACTGACAAATGTATGAGAAAAACTACTGTTCATTTAAAATCTTGCAATCTCGCATTTCTCCTAGTTACATTTTAGGTTTATTGGATTGAGTTACTTCATTTAGTAGATCGATGTATTCTGATTCTATTTTTACTGCGTAATTAGGGTTGGAATGAAATATTTTCTTATTTTCATTTAGTTCAGTGGAGTTGCTAATTTTGATTCACTTGATTGTTAGTATGTTCAGTTGACTTCTTTTGCATGGAGAAATACTATTCTTGATGATTGAATGTTTATAACGTTTTATTCAGCAAATGAAAGTTGCTCAGTTCAGTGGAGTTACTCATTTTCATTCACTTGATTGTTTGTGTGTTAAGTTGAGTTCTTTCGCATGCAGAAATATTTTTCTTGATGATTGAATGTCTATCATGTTTTATTTAGCACATGAATGGCGTTCGGTTCAGTGGAGTTAGTTATTTTCATTCACTTGATTGTTAGTGTGTTCAGTTGAGTCCTTTTGCATTCAAAAATGCTTTTGTTGCTGATTGAATGTTTATCACGTTTTATTCACAACATGAATGGTGTTCTGTTCAGTGTGTTTGGTGATTATTAGTGTGTTCAGTTCAGTCCTTTTGTATGCATAAATATTTTTCTTGATGATTGAATGTCTATTATGTTTTATTCAGCACATAAATGGCGTTCGGTTCAGTGGAGTTGGCCATTTTCATTCACTTGATTGTTAGTGTGTTCAGTTGGGTTCTTTTGCATGCAAAAATGATTTTCTTGCTAATTGAATGTTTATCACATTTTATTCAAAACATGAATTTTGTTCAGTTCAGTGGAGTTGCTAATTTTGATTCACTTGATTGTTAGTGTGTTCAGTTGGGTCCTTTTGCATGCAGAAATGATTTTTTTTTTTTTTGCTGATTGAATGTTTATCACTTTTTATTCAAAACATGAATTGTGTTCAGTTTAGTGGAGTTACTAATTTTGATTCACTTGGTTGTTAGTGTGTTCAGCTAGCTTCTTTTGCATGCAGAAATGCTTTTCTAGATGTTTTGTTATTTATCATGTTTTATTCAGTGCATTAAGGGAGTTCGATTCAGTGGGCTGGGACATTTTCATTCACTTGATTAAGATATGCATGCTTGTGCTTGTCAGTGTATTGAGTGAAGTATTGACTAAATTTTTTTGTCCTTACAGCAAAAATGAAGAAGACAATGGTGACAAAGAAGGAGAAGCCACGCTATAATGTAAGAACATTAAATATATTTATCCGCTTTCATTCGAATAAAATCTATTTTGTATTATAAATATATCGTGACATTCTATTTCAAAATCTTGCAAAAAACTCATGATTGCAGATGCCTGACAAAGGCAATAGCGAAGGTGTTTAAGGATATGAGTAAGGAAAAGAAAGATATTGTTGAAGAAATAGGATTCGGTGCACTGGCACATGTCCCGAAAATGAACGTCTCTCATAGCCTCTTAAGAGAATTAATTGATTGCTATGATGACTATCATGGATGCCTGAAAACTCTCCATGGAAAAATATACATAACACCTAGCAAAATAACAGTTGCGCTGGGCATAAATCACGTCGGTAATACACTTTTCACTTTCTGCTTATTTTTTGTTCATTGATTCCTTTAATTTTGGTTCATTAAGGTACAGAAAATTAAACTGTGCCTTTTTGGCTGATTTTTTGTTATTAAAATATTGTAGGGAATCGTTTTCCTAAAAAGGTTGAGTATGGCAGCCTGAATGAGGCAGACAAGGCAATAATTCACAGCCTCAAATGTGTTACGTTGGCATCTTTGACAAAGTCTGTCCTGGATATGAGTGTTGAAGGGGAGAAGAACCGGCAAAAATTTTGGAGGACTTTTGTCGTCTTCGTACAGAGGTGCTTCTTGCTGCCGACGATGGTAAACATGGCCTCCCCGATCCATAAACTGCATGTCCTTCGTGTGGACAACGTCCGACAGTGGGATTGGGCAAATCATGTGCTCAACTTCTTGAGGAAGGGAATCGAAAACAAGAGAAAGGGAAAGAAATAGTCCGTTGACGGCTGTGTTTTTTATTTTGATGCTAATTTATTTCCATGAAACCAAGTTCCCTCGCTTGGATGGACCTAATGCTCCCTCGCCACCGTGGGTGGCCCACTAGACAAAGAAGATGATGCTCGACCGGATTTCTCAGGAAGCAACGGACACAATGGTAAAGTAAACGAAAATTTCTCCTAAAATTTCATTTCAGATGCTTCTAAAATACTCTGCTAACTAAATAAGCTTGTGTTTTAGGTTATAATTAATTTATTTCTCCTAGTTATATTTTAAGTTTATTGGATTGAGTTGCTTCATTTAATAGATCGACTTATTCTGATTCCATTTTTTTGGCGTAACTAGGGTTTGGATTGAAATGTGTTCTTATTTTCTTTCTGTCCAGTGGAGTTTCTAATTTTGATTCACTTGATTGTTAGTGTGTTCATTTGAATCCTTGTGCATGCAGAAATATTTTTCTTGATGATTAAATGTTTATCACGTTTTATTCAGCACATGAATGTTGTTCGGTTCAGTAGAGTTTGTAATTTTGATTCACCTGATTGTTAGTATGTTCAGTTGAGTCCTTGTGCATGTAGAAATATTTTTCTTGATGATTGAATGTTTATCACGTATTATTCAGCATATGAATGGTGTTCGGTTCAATGTTTCTACTCATTTTGATTCACCTGATTGTTAGCGTATTTGCTCATTTCAGATGCTTCTAAAATACTCTGCTAACAAAATAAGTTTGTGTGTTTAGGGACTTCTGTATAGAAATCAAATAAAGGGGGAAAAAACAAAAAGAAAGAAGGTGGAGAAGAAACTAACTTTTTTGAAGGGGAAAGAGAAAGGAAAAGGGAAGAAAGAAAAAAAAGAAAATTGCTGATCTGGATTCTTCTTTGGAAGAAGACACTTTTTTCGAATCTAAATCTGAATCCGACAAAACACCACCAGCCAAGAGAACAAGACAACAGAGGCTGGTTAAAAAACAAAACATTGTTGCAACGGATTCAGAAATAAGAGAAACTGAAAGCAGTCCCACGAATTCAGAAAGCAGAAGTAAATCCAAAAACCAGTAAGTTTGATGTTCATATTGGTTTTGTTTTACTTGTATTTGGTTAAAATTTTTCTTATGTGCTTGTTCTTATGTATTGTAGAGAAGAAGAAGAAGAAATTGATAAAAACAACGACAAAGAAAAGAAAACAACCACAGAAAGTGGTTAAAAAAGAAAGCAAAAAAAGGAAGCTTGTACCAACGGATTCAGAGTACAAAGCCAATCTGAAAGCCAGTAAGTATTGGATCATGTTCATTATGTGATTGTATGATATTCATCTGGTTTAGTTTTGCTTTTCTTTGCTGAAAATTGTTTATGTATGCTTGTTAAGTAAATTACAAATGTGATATTGTTCAGTAGTGGAGTTGGTCAAGTTGATTCATTTGATTGTGAAGTGTTCAGTTGAGTCATTTTGCATGCAGAAATCTTTTTCTTGATGATTGAATGTGTATCACGTTTTATTCAGCACATGAATTGCGTTCGGTTCAGTGGACTTTGTCATTTTTGTTCACTTGATTGTTAGTGTCTTCACTTGACCTTTTGCATGCAGAAATATTTTTCTTGATGATTGAATGTGTATCACATTTTATTCAGCACATGAATTGCATTCGGTTAAGTGGAGTTGGTCATTTTCATTCACTTGATTGTTAGTGTCTTCAGTTGGATCCTTTGGCATTAGAAATGTTTTTCTTGCTGATATTTGTCTCCGGTATAAATTCGATGTGTTTGTCTATGTTGCAAAGAAAAAGAAATCGAAAAAACACCCATAGTGAAAAGAAAACAACCGGAGAGGTTGGCCAAAAAACAAACCAAATCAGGAAAGCTTGTTTTGACTGATTCAAAGAGCAAAACTGAATCTGATAAGGAGTAAGTTTCTGAAATCATATTTTCAGTTATTGATGCTTTCATTTTAGGTTCATTGATACTTATTTTATGAATTTTTAGAACTGAACGAGTAAAGGACAGCGCTGCGGAAAGAAGAAGACAGGCGTTGCAGATGTTAAGAGAAAAGAGATCAAAGAGAAGAAATGATGGAGGTCAGACAACAAACGTTGCTCCGGATCAGTTTGACTCGACAGAGGCGCGAAATGATTTCTCCGAGACGTAAGATTTGGCTTCTTATATTGAGTTCTTTTTCTTTGTTTGCTAACTTTTGCTATAACCTCTTCTAATTCCTCTGGATTCACCGAGTAATATTTATTTATCTTTCTTAGACTGCTGATTGTAAATCTGGGTAGCGAACCTCTCTTACAGACTCAGACGAGCTCCACACCGTTGTAAATGCCCCGGACAATACCAGGTAAATTCATTCATTGCAGGCTTTAATTTCGGATCAGTGGGTTCCAAAAATGAATTTCATGTGTTTCTAGATCTCTGCTTTTAATCTTGGTTGCTGATTTTAATTTGGTATCTTTTTTATTAGGAAAAATACCCCAAAAACCCCAGTAAAAGTTTTTAGAAGAAAGAAAATCCATAAAAAACAGAGTTTAAAAACTCCACCAGTATAAATTGAAAATATTTATGTTACTCTTTTAGATTTAGGTAATAATTTTTGTTTAATTAATCACATGAAAATCGTGTTTAACTGTCAGTAGCACTACACCTGATTCTGACCTACAAATCATTGAGGTTCGAGAAGAAACTCATTCTCAACCTTTGGAAACGTGAGTTTTTCAATGTGCAGATTTCGGTTTCTCAGAACCTATTCTAATTATTCAACATTAACTTCTTCCTTGTTTACACTCCTTAGAGCTCCTATTACGGTGTCTCTTCCGAGTTCTCTTAAGGAAGAGTTAATGAAAGATGACTTTATCTATGACCCTTCGGATAATGAGTAAGTTGTACATAAAATTCTTTTTATTAATTTTAATGGTATAAGATAATAATTTGGGGTCATTATTGAACTGTTTTCTATTTAATGCAGCAGCCCTCTGGAACCGCAATAGTAGCCTGCGAAGAAGCACTGGCATGGCAATCGGAACAAAAAGCACCTGTTGATGTGTAAGTTTTACTGCTTATACAGATCTGGATAATTTTGGTTTACTACATGGTTTAATTGTGGTTTAGTTGAATCCAAAAATGAATTCAATGTGTTCTTATTTTTGGACTCTCTTCTGTTTCTTACAGCTGCCCTCCGGAACCTGAAAAGCAAGCCGCCGAGGAATCTTCCCCGAGGAAGACAGAGCCAGAACCTCTGTTGAATGTGTAAGTTTTAATTAATATCATTTCTTATAATCTTTTGTCTTATATACTACTTTTTCATTGTTCCTTTAAGTTGTAATTAGAATTCTTTTTATTAGTTGAATGGTACAACATAATAATTTTGGGTCATTATTATACTCTTTTCTATTTAATGCAGTAGCCCTCCAGAAGAACAACAGAAATCATGCCAAGAAGCTCCGATGGCACAGTAATTGGAAGAAGAAGCACAGCCTGATTTATAAGTTTTCTGCTTGTTCAAATCTGGATAATTTCGGTTCACTATATTGTTTAATTTTGGTTCACTACATTGTTTAATCCAGAAATCAATTACTCTCTTCTGTTTGTTACAGCTGCCCTCCGGAACAAAAAAAGCAGGCTGGCGAGAAATCTTCTCCGAGGAAGGCGAAGCCATAACCTCCGTTGAATGTGTAAGTTTTAATTAGTATCATTTTTATTAGCTTTCGTGTTATATAATATACTGCTTTTTCCTAATTGCTTGAAACTTTTCTCTGTCGTCTTACAGTCCTGCTCGTCCTAGGCAATGGGAAGATGATGCACCTTCATTGAGCCTTAGGATAAGTCCTCCAGCATCTCAACCAAGTGCCCCTCTCAACTGACAGTGAGTCAACTCGAAATATTGGCAGACATGATGGTAGATGCTGCCGTGGTAGCAGCATTGAAATTTGCTGCGCAACAAGTGCCGAGCCGAGCCACACAGCCGCTGAAAGGTACAAAACTCTAGAGAAAGAGAAAGAAATCACGGAGGAGTTGATGGAGAAGTGTTATCATTGGATGACACATGTCAAAGAAACCAAAGATAGTTCCAACGAATATGATACCATATTCGTCTTGAAGCATGAAGCAAATTTCGAGGGGCTTAGACATCATTTCATGTCTCTAATGTCCAAACAACATGTGAAAAGCACGGTAAATTCTTTGATTATTGCGTTAACATTAATGATTTTTCTAAAGACTCTTATACCATTTATCTCATAAATTTTCTTCCTGTAGGTGGTCACTGCACATAACATGATTCTCAACCAAATAAAAGGTCACCGGTTTCAAGAACAAATATACTCTGTGCCGTTGGATATTGTGGTAAGCCAAATTTTTTATTCCCTACTGATTGATGTTTATCGCGTTTTATTCAAAACATGAATGGAGTTCTATTCAGTGGAGTTGTTCATGTTGATTCATTTTATTGTCAAGTGTTCAGTTGAGTCCTTTTGGATATAGAAGATATTTTTCTTGATGATTGAATATTTATCACGTTTTATTCAGCACATGATTGGTGTTCGGTTCAGTGAAAAATGCCATTTTGATTCACTTGATTGTTATGTATTTTGTTGAGTTCTTATGCATGCAGAAAACTTTTTCTTGATGATTAAATATTTATCACGTTTTATTCAGCACGTTTGGTTCATTGGTGTTGGCCATTTAGATTCACTTGCTTGGTTCATTTGTGATAAATAATTTGGTTCATTTGTGATTTAACTGGGATTCGTTTTGTAGATGTTTATGTTGGGAAACCATGGCGAGAAATACACTGATCCAAAGACCTATAAGGCCTACCGGTTTCATATCGATAAATATGCCCACCACCGCCAGTTTCTTGACAAAAGAAAACTCGCATCGTATCCATTTGTAAGTTGTGATTTCTAAAAATTCTTTGATAATTCTCTCGTTTGCTATCGTTTTGACAAAAATATTCTATGATTTTCCCAAACTTCAACTGTTTATGCCAATTTGCAATGGAGGACACTGGTGGTTGTGAATTGCCGATGTCCAGAAAAAGGCATTCTATGTTTTTGACCCTGTGCACAAGAAGAATAAAGAAATACCTGACTTGAAAATTAAACTAAACAAATTTGTTGTAAGTTATTTAAATCATACATATTTTGTTGTAAATTGTTTCCCTTGTTGATTGAATGTTTATCTTATTTTATTCAATTCATGATTTCTGGTCGGTTCAATGGAGTTGATGGTTTTGATTCACCTCATTTTTATTCAAAACATGAACAGAGTTCGGTTCATTGTAGTTGCTAATTTTCATTCACATTTTGTATCTCTTTTAGGGATTAATAGTCTCCCAGATGAGGGTTTACACTGGGGCGGAACCCTTAATGGAGGACGAAGAGGGAGAAGAGGTAGAGTATATCATGTTGAATGGTCAATGTACAAGGTAAAAATTTTAATCTTCTATAGTGCTATTTTTAATGTGTTTTATTTTGTATACTATTAATCGTATTTTATTTAATTCTTGCTTAGCTATGATTGTGCAATATATGTCATGAAATGGCTTGAGACAATTGATCCTCGAAAGATCAAAAAGGGAAGAGGTATCAATATAAAGCTTGGACACAAGTAAGTAGTTTCTAAATTAATAAAATTCTTTCATTTCTTATTTCATTTGGCTTCATTTCTTATGTATCTAATTTCTTTCAATTGAATTGTAGGAAGAAATTGATGGCTTCAGGCGCGAATACGGTCCAAACATTCTGTTGCACAAAATGGACAAAATCAAAGACCAAGTGATTCGGGAATCTGAAGCCATAAAACTCTCGAAGCCATCTACTGCCCTCTCCAGCCCTTTTTGTAAATTCACATCTGGAAATTTAGATAGTAAATAGGATATACTTTATTTGAATGGTTGTAATTAACAATATTTTGTTTAACTTGTTTAAAAAAGGAAACACTGCTTCTTTGAATGTATATATGTGAATATTAATGTAAATATTAAGGTATATATCTAATGTTAATATTAATGTATATATCTAATATTAATGTATATATCTGATTCAAGCTGGATTAGTCCTTGTCCTATCAGTTTGAAATGTTAATGTATATACCTGTTGGAATTGTCTGGCTGCTGTTTTATTCCAGGTTCACAGTGAATGGAATCAGGGTATTTATCAAAAACTTTAGGAACCCCAAAAAGACAATGAACCGAAACTAATACCCTATGTGAACCGAAAAAGTGCATATATCAATATAGGAGAGAGCTAATTTTAAACAAATATTTCTATCAGTATTCAGTTCTAGAAAACACCTGAACTCTTTGACATAAGAGAATAAAGTGACTATTTAATAAACAAAAAAGTGACTATTGAATAAAGAATTTCACAAAAGCTATTATCAAAAACAAAAAAAATTGACTATTCAATAAAGACTAACAATAGTAAGAAATTAACCCTCCTATAACTTCAGTGAACCGAAGCTTGCTGATAGATGAAAGGAAATTTATGTTAATAAAAACTGAAACTCCTATACTCCTCTCCGGGATAATTCATATCCAGTGCATTGTAAAAGCTGGAACTTAAATAAATCATTGATCCGACGTCTAAAAGATTCAATTGTAAAAAGAGGAAATAAATCGTATATTAGCAAAATGCATAAATGAATGTTTGTCTAGCCCTAATCTCAATATTACCTCACTTGGAGATGGCTTTTTCTTTTTCTTCGTGGCATTTGAAATCTTTTTTTCTAGGTTTGATCCCAATCTGTTCTTGGGCCAGCCTCTTATTCTGACATGTGGCGGGCTTTGAAGGTCGCTCAACGTGGCTTCTTCGTGGGATAACAAACTTTTTCCTTTGCTTCTCTCTTAATATTCTTGCATCTCGGCCATCAGATTGTCAAAGGCCCGGTGCAGAATTCTGGTCAGCTCCTCGGACTTGGATGCAAATTCGCATATATTTGCGACCGAAACACCAAATCATCGAATCTCTTGCTTCTCAGCTCCAGTAAAGGCTCGTCTTGGCTGCTCTTGATGTGTGTGTTTCTCTTCTTTATGTTCTTGCTCCAATGCTCCAGTATGTATTTCGGTGCCACGTTATCCATTCACTCAAAGCTTAGGTCGCTCAGAGAATGGCGACACAATATGCCCCTTGACTCGACAGCAGGCACTAGCACTTTACCTCTCGTGATATTGCGTCGTAGGTGACGAAAAACTTGTTGAATGTGGATTTGGAAACCTACTCTACGACTTCGTATGTTGTGAAACCTAGGGTGGAATGCATTGATCTTGTGATGCAGTTCACCTTTCCTTTGAAATTGTCCTTGAACTTTCCTGAACTTCTCGTGGATATACACGTGCTGAAACTGCGCCTCTATTGCTAATTGTATTGTGCAGGTATTACGGTGTGAAAATCTGCTCTCTTTGCTCTCTGCTTGCTAGGCAATTGTTGTATTGCTTCACGAATTGACTCAGGGAGCTGTTGCGTGTGATGAATTTGTTGAAAAATGTGTGCATGCTCTCGCTCCTTTATGTCTCATCCCGGCCCAAAAGTGGTGATCTAGGTAAACTAGAATTTATATATGCTGATCCTCGTATAGCTCTATAGAATGAACCGAATTAATGAGCTGTGTTAAACCGAAATCTGTGCATGATTTGACCCAAAAGGTAATGGCATGAAAATAATTCGAATTAAAACCTCGGTTATCTGAGAGCCACTTGTTGCCTCCGAGGCTGTACTTTGTGAGGAAATCGTTCCAGTTTCTGTCAAATGCGTCTTTTGTGTATGAGTTTCAAACGACGTGGCTCATCTCTTGTTCGATTTCTTCATGTCGCTTGTAACCGTTTAGTTTGTTTGGGATCTTTTTCATGATGTGCCAGATGCACCAGCGGTGAATTGTTGTTGGCATGCACATCTCGATGACCCTTTGCATCGATGTGCATTGGTCGGTGAGAATGTCTTTTGGTGCCTTCCCTCCCATGCAACGGATCCAACACTCGAATAGCCATTTGAATGATTGGATGTCCTCGTTTTTTATCAGCGCGCATCTGAGAAGTGTCGACTGACCGTGGTGATTCACGCCCATAAAAGAACCAAAAACCATATTGTACCTGCATAAATGGACACTCTCACAAATTGATTAACTGAATTGTGTAGATATGGTGAACGTAAAGACTTAATTTGGGTGAACCGAATACCTTTTGTGTTGTACGTGGTGTCGAATGAAATGACATCTTTGAAATACTCGCATGCCTCCCTGCTTCTTGCATCGGCCCAAAATGCATGTTTGATGGAGTGATTGCCTTCGAGGTTGAGCTCAAAAAAGAAAGTTTGGTTCTTCTCTTTCATTCTTAATAGGTACTTCCCGTATTCTTTGGCGTCGTGTTGTTCGGACACATTCCATACTTCCCATGTGATGTAATTCCTCACGTCTTTTTCTATAAAACTTAGTTCCCAGTGACTACCGGCTGCTGTTACGAATGATTGGTAAGCTTTGCTCGGTCTGATTCCGGCTTGCTCATTGGTTTCGATGGTGCAACGCACGAACATGCTTAGCTCCCTGTATTGTTTGAGCATCTCTACCCGGTCTAGATAGCAGGGGTGTGAGTAATTCAGAATGACTTTAAAAATTGTCCAGAGACCGACGTCCTTCAATATGTGTACGTATATCCTGGCTGGACAGTTTATGCTGGCTGAGGGATTTGTCTTTAGAGTAGGAGATATCTTAGATTTTCACCGCTCCTCTCTGCTGCATACGATTAGTTGATTCTTAATCTTGTCTCCGTCCTAAGTCGTGTTCCTTATTTTGGTAAAAAAACCGACAAGTTTGGAATAATTTTTGTAGAACTTTCCGGCTTCTTCTAGTGTCTTGAAAATCATCCCGACCTTTGGGACAAATTGTTCATCCACAACATACCTGGTCTGCAGAATGAACCGAACATGTTGTTATGGTGAAACAATTATATATAACTAAATGAATGGAACATTATCCATTATATAAATTCAAATTCAAATAGTTATCTGCATAATGAACCGAATACGTCATTATGGTGAAACAATTGTATAGAGTTAAATGAATGGAACATTATCCATTATATAAAATCAAATTCAAACAGCTTTCTGCATAATGAACCGAACACATCATTATGGTGAAACAATTGTATAGTACTAAATGAACGAAACATTATCCATCGTATAGTACTAACATCAAATTCAAACAGCTTTCTGCAGAATGAACCGAACACGTACAAATGGTGAAATAATTGTATAGTACTCAATGAACGAAACATAATCCATTATATAAAATCAAATTCAAACAGCTTTCTACATAATGAATCGAACACCTACTCATGGTGAAACAATTGTATAGTACTGAATGAACGAAACATAATCCATTATATAAAATCAAATTCAAACAGCTTTGTCTAGAATTTAGAGATTATCAATTCAATTCAAATTAGCAATTGCATTCCATTCAATTCGATTCAAAATTGAATAATCCAAACCTCATCAGTTTGATTCGTTTCAGAAGAATAATCCAAATCACTCTCATTCAACTGATTTGAAGTTGAGTCATTCATTGTGTCGATTCAGAAGTGCAGATCAAAGAAGAAAACGAAGAAGAATAGGAAGAAGATAAATACAACGTAAGCAGATCAAAAGAAGAAAACGAAGAAGATGAGCGCGACCAGAGGAGAACGACGAAACTTATTACGTTGAAAGCAATGCAGATCAATAAGGAAGAACGCGAGCAGAGAAGGAGGTTGCAACAGAAGGTTTATGTTGAGCAAAGGTTTAGGTTGCAGCAGAGAAAGTTTACGTTATATGTAGCGCGTGTATGACAAACGAGTGAGGGGTAGGAGAGTCGCGTTTGTCAAAAAATACTTGGATAACTTGGATGCATTTTTTATATGGATGTAGAGCATTATTGAAAAAATTATTTTTACTTTTCTATAAGATTTTTTTAAAAAATATAACTAAAAAAAAATCTTTTCTTAAAATTTCACTCAAACAAGTTCATATATCAATCAAATAATTTTCTAGTTATTTATTTGATTTGTAAAATTTTGTATGCATATTTTAACCAAAAATGCTAGTCA
>NC_029790.2:20903050-20906519 GCF_000816755.2 Arachis ipaensis | reverse complement strand
TAGTTGATTTTAGTGTGTAAATAATATTTTTATAATTAATCAATGATGTAAAATATATTTTATGGTCTCAATTTTATCCATTCTCACTTTATAACCTTTTTTATATGCACACATGTTCGTTATATAGGTCTAAAATTTTCAAGCAAAATCTGGCAAACGCACCACTCCTTTACATATGAGTTTTGCAATTGTAAACTTTAAAATAAATTCTTTAGTTAAATTCTTTTAATTATTTTTCGCTTTTGCTTTGACTTGTGGAATAAGTTTGTTATGTGACGGGCTTTTCTTGCTGCTGTAGTGCAGCTCATTCTGCTCTGCTGGTCGCATAGACACATTATCTGATCAACCGATCAAGCCAGAAAGAATGGGGAATGAGCACGACGACGATTTCAAGGACGAGAAGAACACCCGCCCTCTCGACGAGGATGACATCGCACTCCTCAAAACCTATGCATGTATCTATCTTTCTATTCTTCAAACCCTACTTCCCACCGAATTATACTTCATATTTTTCACCACTTTCATTTGGGATTTCTTGCTTTGCTGCCTCTGCTTCCACCTTTCCGCTTCTTTGCTTCTCCATGTTCACCTACATTTTTTGAGCTACCAGCATTCTTCGTCTTCTCATCTCTAGTTGCTTTCGCTTTGTGCAGGGTTTAGGTCCTTACTCCACAATTATTAAGAAAGTAGAGAAGGAAATCAAAGATATAGCAAAGAAAGTCAATGACTTATGCGGTATGTTTGTCGATTTTATTCTACTACATGTAGCTAATATATTTGAGATATTTTATTCATTAATTTATCATAATTATGTGGATTCTCTGTTTTATTGCATATTCTTGGCCAGTAATGTCAAATGCATGTTTACAAGTTCATACTCGTTCATTAACCAGAACAAATGATCAATGGAGTTCAGCTAATTATTGATATTTTCTGCATGTGCTGTTTATATTGCTTTCCCGATGATTATCTTTATTGCTTAAAGTTCAATGAATCTTAGCTTTCTTTTTTCTTATAGGTATCAAAGAGTCTGATACTGGTTTAGCTGCACCAAGCCAGTGGGATCTTGTTGCTGATAAGCAAATGATGCAGGAGGAGCAGCCTCTTCAGGTAGCTAGGTGCACGAAGATTATAAATCCAAATTCTGAAGATGCCAAATATGTTATCAATGTGAAGCAGATAGCAAAGGTACCTGTATTCTGTCAGTTGTTCCATTAACCTTGAAGATATCACTTGTTATAAAGATATCACTTGCGTAGCAACTATAATATATTCTGTATTTTGTGTAAAACGACAATGGTTTGGCAAAGTAGTTTGTTTTGTTGTTGTTGCTTTTTTTTTTTTTTTTTAAATAGTGGGGACTTGAAGTTAGAAGTTGTGAGTGTGACTAATGTCTGCTTTTTTTGTTGACAGTTCGTTGTTGGGCTTGGTGACAAGGTTTCCGTCACTGACATAGAAGAAGGGATGCGCGTAGGGTATGTTTCCACTCAGTAACTTTTGATGCTAAAAGATTCACTATTGAGAAAGAACGACGGTTTTGCTTTTTTTACTGTCTGGTTTTTTCAATTGACCTCATTTTATCATTGCAGGGTTGATAGAAACAAATATCAGATTCAGATTCCCTTGCCTCCAAAAATTGATCCAAGTGTTACCATGATGACAGTTGAAGAGAAGCCTGATGTAACATATAATGATGTTGGTGGTTGTAAGGAGCAGATTGAAAAGATGCGAGAAGTGAGTAATGAACATTGGTTTTCAGTTACAATTGTAATTGAGGAAATAAGTTTTTTGGCTGTAGTTTTTTGAATTCTTGCTTTTAGGTTGTTGAACTTCCCATGCTTCATCCAGAGAAATTTGTTAAACTTGGAATTGATCCTCCAAAAGGTGTACTTTGCTATGGTCCACCAGGGACAGGCAAAACACTTCTTGCTAGGGCTGTGGCTAACAGGACTGATGCTTGTTTTATAAGGGTCATTGGAAGTGAGCTAGTTCAGAAATATGTTGGTGAGGGTGCTAGAATGGTCCGTGAATTATTTCAGGTGAATGACTAAGACACATCTTAAGCTTTTAATCATGTTTACCTGATTTGGTATAATATCACTAAACTTGTATCCTGATTCCTGTAGATGGCACGTTCAAAGAAGGCATGCATTGTCTTTTTTGATGAAGTTGATGCCATTGGAGGTGCGCGGTTTGATGATGGTGTAGGTGGTGATAATGAGGTTCAGCGCACAATGCTTGAAATTGTGAATCAGCTTGATGGATTTGATGCCCGTGGAAATATCAAAGTGTTGATGGCAACTAACAGGTTGGTTGAATTAGCGATTATATTATGTTCTCGTTCATCTCTCAGCTTTTTCTTTTTCCCCACCTCCTAAAATGTAACAACTGAGTCTGACATGAAGGCATATTCTTTTCTTCAATCACATGTTTGTGGCTGTTTAGAGAAGTATGCAAGAATTGGAGCTGCTAAATTTCGAATAATAAATTCTGTAATATATAGTGTTATGTTTATTATATTGCTTGGATGCCTTTGATGTTGGGTCATGGGTGTAATGATCAAATTCTGTTTTCTTTATGTTGAGAAATAAAGTTTTAATGGTGTGTTACCTCATGAGGTTAGAGTATCCAAATGTTAGCCTGGTCCCTTCCTTTCGTGGAAGAAGTATAAAATCCAATATCATGTTACACCCTTGCAATCTGTTTCATGGCTGCAGAGTTATTTTTATTTTCTTAAGTTAGGAATTATTACTATTACTTCCAGGTGGGGCTGATCAACTGTGGCTTTATGTCCATTGTTTCTAGGCCTGACACTCTCGATCCAGCACTACTGCGGCCTGGGCGATTGGATCGCAAAGTTGAGTTTGGGCTTCCTGATTTAGAGAGTAGGACACAGATATTCAAGATCCACACTAGAACCATGAACTGTGAAAGGGATATCCGCTTTGAACTTTTGGCTCGGCTTTGCCCGAATTCCACAGGTAACTACACCTTAAAAACTTGAATTTTGTTACTCATTCTTATACTTTTTGACTATGAAACTGATTTTTTTGGTACTTTGGATACTGGATAGTATGACTATGCTTGTGAGAGATGTCTTCTGCTTCATTTCCTCATGTCCCGAGGCCTGCTGTTAAACATTGTAGGCTTGGGTGCTTCTACTTCTAGAGATTGGTGTTTTATTTTTTGACTAAATTTTATTTTATTTTTCTCTCTCTGAAGGAGCCGATATAAGGAGTGTTTGTACCGAAGCTGGTATGTACGCTATTCGAGCTCGAAGGAAGTCTGTAACAGAGAAAGACTTCCTTGATGCAGTAAATAAAGTCATCAAAGGATACCAGAAGTTCAGTGCTACGCCCAAATATATGGTCTACAATTGAGATATTCTTTCATCAATTTTCTTAGTATCCGTGTTTTTTTTTTTGGACGTGTTTAGTATCCGTGTTTAACACGTTCAATATTTGGCGGT
>NC_029790.2:20899665-20902989 GCF_000816755.2 Arachis ipaensis | reverse complement strand
CAGGACCTTCGGCCCGTTGAACATCTCTTCCTTAGTTGGGTTTGTCACTTGAATAGAGTCATTGGCTAACACGATCACCTTTCACTTTAAAATCATGGTACCAAACATTTTTAGTTAGTTACATCTATAAAATTTTACTCTCTTTAAATTGGTCCTTCTCTTTGGATCCATTATGCTCATATTCGAAGTTTGAAGTATAGTTGGCTGTAATGGAGTTGTGCTCTCATCAACGTGTAGAGTTCTACTCTCAGATAGTAGATTATAAAGCATTGTATTTAGAGAACTTAGGGTTGCCAAAGCCATGTGAATATACGATGAATCGATGCTTTCATATAATAAAAGATCTATACTATGGGCAACAGTAAATCGGGAATGTGCAGGATTAGATATAGATATTAACAAGTACTAAATCCAAAAAAAAAAAAAAAAACTAGAACCAAGTAGTAAGTAGTTTGGACTTTGGATTCTTTCACCATGATCGTCTTCGTAAGTAGTTTAGAGTTATGCCTGGCACTGAGTACGAAATGTAATTCCCCATTTACATCAAAAGACTAGCAACCATCCATCTACACCGAGCTTCCACTTTGCAACCGGTTAGCTAACTGAGTTTAGTTACAATTAAAATAAGTTGCACAAACAACATACATAATCAATCCTCTAACTCGGTTAATCAAAGGAGCAACCAATCCACCTAAGATAGAGGTATTGACTGGGTTTCAAGAATGACACAAGGATTATGTTCCCATTTATACATTATCATGTATGGCGGGTTCATCACTCCCTCGATTGGATCCTCCATGATCAGATCCAAAAGTAGTCCGCCTGCTCATGTTGGCTCGCTGCACCAACCGTACTAAGGCTTGAACCACTTCTGACATTGGTGGTCGGAATTCAGGCTCCAGCTGTGCCAAAAGTTTATTAGTAGAATGAAACAAAAACATGCCAAAGGTGTCTATGATACAGATTACCTCCCCCCCGTAGGAAAGGGTATTGAAATAGTCCCCAAAACAAATAATGCACATAGAATCAACAAAAAAATGTTAGCCAAATACCTGAACGCAGAGAGCAATAACATCTGCAAAACGAGACAAAGATTTAACAGGATATAACCCTTTCAGCGCAGGATCAACCATTTTGGTCAATGCATCAATATCATGGAGTTGAGGTGCGGCCCAATGAACTAGAGACTGCTCAGCTCTAGGTCTCGAGCTGTTGAGAAATTTTTCAAAAACCAAGGGGGAAACGTGTGAATGTTATAATATCATTGCATAATCTCAAATCTCTGCAGAATGAGCGCATGAATGTGCCCTCTACATCTGGGATCACATGAAAGAAGAAAACTGTTTGCATTAAAAAGTATGCCAATCATTCACCTATCAAATGGTTTACGTCCGCTGAGTAGCTCCAACATCACAACTCCAAAGCAATAAACATCACTTTTCATGGTATACTGACCACACAAAGCAACTTCAGGTGCATCATATCCAGATCCGGCATTTTGGTTCAACACCTAATCACAAGACATAAGTTAAAATTGTGTAGTTTTTGTAAGCTTAATTTCAATGAGTAAAAGGATAAGCTGCATTTGTTAATAGCATGATCAGTATTCCTGTTTATCAAATTTCCTAGTCAATTAGCCTGAAGAGCCAACTAGGCAACTAGTGCCCTTTATCATTCTGTGCTAATCACTGAATTCGCACTACACTACATTCGCACTACGCTACAACTTATACTTCGTGCATTCACATTATAAAAATTACTTGTGTAGTTGTCACATTGTCAGGAGGATCTTAAAAGTTGAAAGATACCAAAAAACGAAGCTTATGTAACCTAGTCATAACTCGAGAACAACTAGGGCCGGTGGTCATCATTTTAAAAGTATATGTTCAATCATTAGTATCTTTATTTACACATCATATAACTCAACATATTAGGTGAATCCACAGGGAATAGGAGTAGAAAACCAAGTTTAAGAAACAGAGTTAAGAGTTATTTTGGCCAAAATACAGTCACATTCAATCATACAAGTATTCATTTGCAGAATAAAGATACAAAAGCCTACAAAATCACCTGGTCTGCATTTGGAATATAGCTTGCTAATCCACTGTCTGAAAGATGAGGATTAAGTTCTGCATCAAGTAATATGTTGGCTGATTTAATGTTCTTGTGTACAACTGATGGTGAACAAACTTCATGTAGGTACCTAGGGGAAGAAAGAGCGAGTGAAGTCACATCAATGAGTCTAAACTCTTGAGGCGAACATTTAGGTCAATGTTGTGCAAATATATGTTGCCACAACGCCGCATGAGTAATCGGTTTTTAAGCTTCTATCATAAGTAAATAACTTAGTTACTTCAATGAGGGGCAACTTCCCTATTACAGCTAAACTAAAATATTGATTTTCAGATGGTAATGGATAAAATCAAATTTTAAAATCACAGTTTGTAATCTCAAATAAAGCTAATCAATCAGGAAAAAAAAGAACAAAATGATCACTGTGAATTAATCAACAAGTTACGTGCAAAGCTAACCATGAAACAATTTTTCTTTTTCAAATATATATAATAAGAAAGATGGGAATGGAAGAGAGTGGAAACGAGGAGCTAAAACAACATGGCAAGCTTAGATTTGCAAGAAGAAAATAATCTATCCTGCAATGACACAACTTCCACATCATGATCTTCTAATTTCATTAGTTCAGAAATAACTTACTCTAAAGCACGCGCAGTCCCCAATGCAATCTTCACACGGGAATTCCATATCAATGGCTTACTATATTCATCTGATAGGTGAAGGAAGTCATGCAGTGATCCATTTCTATGAAACTCATAGACTAAGAGGTGCTGCCCATACTCTGAACAATAACCTACTAGTTCTGTCACGTTCGGATGATGTAAATGAGAGATGTTTGAAACTATTTCTGTAAATTCTTCAGAAAGGTCATTGGGAAGGACAGATGAATCTATTTTCTTCACTGCAAGAACCTACAGCATTTGACGGGGATAAAAGAAGTCAAAACCATTGATATAACTTGGCATATGCATAGACTAAAGGTCTGGTTCAACTATATAAATGTTCATCTTCTTGTGGACTGTGGTGACAGTGTGCACAAGAACTTTTCGACTTCTCGGCCTCTTTTTCTCCTTGTTTCTTTGGGTTAGTGGAGGGAGTGTTGGAAATGAAGAGAGACGCTAGCAGCATTATGTTATATAATCTTGCATCCACCTACTTGTTTGTCAACACTCAGATTGTGATTTGACTCAGTTAAAAGGTAAACTGCATAACTTGACACTATTCCGGAGATACTAGTCTTAACCACCAGAA
>NC_029790.2:20896126-20899564 GCF_000816755.2 Arachis ipaensis | reverse complement strand
TCAAACTGAGCCCGGTAAACACGACCAAAGGACCCCTCACCAACAAGATGATCAATACTGAAGCTTCCGGTTGAAATCTGTAGATCAGCTATAGAGTATGATTTCACATTAGCAGGAGATGTGACAGTCTTCTTGATAATGGCAGGCTTCTTTGAAAGTTCATCCTCATCAAATGATTTATGACGATCCATAGGTGGGGGTTTAAGATTTATTGAGGCAGAAGTTTCAAATGTCTTCATTTCAGTTATAGAGGAAGGTGGCACAGATTTCAATTCTGCATTATAATATATCAGAACAGTCAAAAGAGTAGGCAGTTTCTGCAGATATAGGTATCAAAAAACTGCAAAACTACAATTAAAAAAAATGTTCATCACCAAAAAAAAATATGAATATGATAAACAAAAGTAACATAAAATAATGATGACCTCATTTGGAAAAGAGAAGGAGGAAAAAAGGTAATCAAACAGTAAGCAAGATGCATACCATGGAATTCATTTGAGGGAAGAGGAGCAAAGGACTGATTGTCCTGTTTTTCTAAATCTGAAGATGACTTCTTGGATTTTCTCTTCACCAAAAAGAATGCTACTATTGCCCCAACAACAATTATCGAGATCACAATTCCAGCTATGCCACCACCTCCAACACCAGATTTTTTGCTGCCGTCACTCATGTTGTTACTGCTGCCAGCATCTGAGGGGGAGGTAGTGGTGCTTCCGCCACCGGCTCTGTGGTGTCGATTGCTTTTAGGTAATGGTGGGGTCCCGGGAGGAGGTGGGGGTGCAGGTCCGGAGCTCCATGTATTACCACCAGTCCTGTCATTAATTTAGTCCCATTTTTAAGATTTAGAGAGATTTATGATGAAAATCAGATTCTCAGTCACCAAATTGCTGATAATTGCAATGCTTACTTTAAATTTATGCTTTTTAATTGTTCTGGTATCCATCCAGTAAAATTATTGTTTTCCACATTCCTGAGAATAATTTACATAAATAAATAAAATTAGTTTCAAGTTCTCTGAAAATATATTAAAAGGACATTTCAGGTATGTTATGTGAGCACAATGACAACACACAGATTTTCAAGAGGCAGATTAGCAAGGACATCAATAGTGCCTGTAAACTGGTTGTTCTGCAGATACCTGCACAAATATAAACAAGTCAACTTGGAATATAATCAATATGATGTAAAGTATTGACAGAAAGAATATTGATAATCTAGATTCTCACATGCTGGTAATGCCTGAAAGTGAGCTCAAAGTCTGCGGAAGGTCACTTGTCAATAAATTGAAGGAGAGATCCCTGCAAAAAGTTAAAAGAATTTGTTTTATCATCTTGGTCCTAAATAATCAGAAAAACCAAATATAGCCTCAGCAGTAAAGAGTACCATATGATATGAAAGAGAGAGTGCAATAGTATATATGAAATTTGACAGATGACAGTGAAAAATCTCTTAACATGCAACCGAAGCAATACCGTGAAACTTTTAGACTGCACATGAACAATAACTTGACAGCCATCTAGATTACATTTCTATACAGTTCACAGGAGGAGGAAGTCTCACAATGAAGAGAGGGTAGAAAGCTTCATGAAGTTAACGTTCAATCCTTGCTGGAACTGATTGTGACCAAGATTCCTATGTTCTCAAAAACAATAAAAAAAGTTACTCCAATAGCTCATGGAGCTGGTTGATAAGGTATTATTATGATAAATGCTCAAGAAGATAATTACACACAGGTCTGTAAGAGAGGTCATATCAGAAATAGAGTAAGGGATTGTCCCAGTGAAGTTATTATAAGCCAGATTTCTGCATACAAAGAATTAATTATGTTAGAACTTATAATCATAATATTATGGGTGAAATAAACTTAAGGGTAACAACCATATATATATAGAAACATACAAGCGCTGCATATTTGGAGGAAGCTGGTATGGTATGCCACCTCCAAGATTGTTGCTACTCAGGTCTCTACAATAAAAAGAAGAGTCACATCGCGAGTTACATTTCCACACAAAACTGGATATTGTATGAAAGAGTAGTGAATCTTACAGGTTGGTCAAAGATGTCAAGGGTTGTAATCCATAAGGCAATGTTCCCGTTAGTTTAAGATTGGATAACTTACTGGTAAATAAAACAATAATTTTAGAAATCAGCATCAAAATGCAATCATGATAAAAAGTGGTATAAAGTGAAGAGGACTGTGAGACTACATCTCTGTAACTCGGTTGTTTGAGCATGTTATGCCTTTCCAATATTGTCCACACGGATCATCACCATTCGCTTGCCAACATAGCTGTGAAGGTGAGTTCATAGATTGAAATAAAATCCTTATAGCTGCCGCTGCATCAAACATCAGAAAAGAGATAATTTAGCAAACCCAAGACATGCATTCATCATCTTTGATTTTACATATCTAAAGATATGGGATAACTCTCTAGACAAAGTGAACCATTAAGCAGTAACCTTCAATATTTTACTTCTATACATAAGTATACAATCTGGGTGCTTAGTCTTAAATCTAAATTTAGAAAATTATGGATAGTAAAAAAAAAAGAAGACAAAAGGCAGCCCCTTTCTCCAATGACTTAAGGAAAGAAACAATGGAAAGAAAACCTACAGATGATACCACACATTTATAATGCAACCAAGCATTTAACAATGCACGCTGAAAGGATGAAGTAACCATTTTATATTTAGCAAAAGGTATCCCATGAAAACAATAATGACAGGGAAGGAATGAAATTAATCCACAAATAGCATGACACCGACAAAATAAGTACATAGCAAGTATAGCTCTGGCTGAAACACAAAAGGGAGAATAATAATCTTTGTGTTGAAATCATTAAGACTTTAGGCAAAGGAGGCACCGATAAGAATATTAGGAATCTAAATAAAGAGTAACATTATTTCAACTATCAGAAATGAATAGATCAGCTGGATAAACAGAACTGTAGTGGAAAGTGGAAACAGAGAGCAAAAACAAAGAAAATAGTGTGAAGACAGCATAACACAATGCAAGAGACCCAAGCTAGAAAGTGTGATGAAAAGGAAACTGAAATGAACGAGGACAGTGTTGATGTGATGACTAACCATCATTCGGATCTGTGTTACCATTAACAGCAACGGGCATCCAATGAAGAATGCAGTTACTGGTAAACAATAACAACAGTAGCAGCACCCTTCTTCCACCCTCTCCTGCCGCCATGTTTCTTTCTGCTCACAAGTGACTCACAACCCAGAAAGCTAAAAGCTAAAAGGGGATGGATATGGAGTCACCCCTTTTGGCCAAGTTTCAATTTTTCTAATGATTTTACGGGATTATGCACCCACCATACCCAAGTAAAGCTGGCTAGCACGAATTGCCACAAGAATCCAAAGCCACAGAAAATTTCTGTATACTTTATCACTCCCTCTACTCCGACTCCAAACCAGACATGATAC
>NC_029790.2:20895619-20896062 GCF_000816755.2 Arachis ipaensis | reverse complement strand
ATTTTTATATCCATAAATCTATAAACACCAAAAAAAAATCCATAAATTTATATCATGTATTCATAAATCATAAACAAACGCATCACAATTCACAAGTGACTCTGACTCTCTCTTTCAGTATTTCTCTTTCATGGTGCATATACATTTAATTTATATTTTAATCGTTAAATTATTTTTGTTATTATTATCGATTTTGGATTTTTGCTTACCCATTTCAATAAGCCAATTTAGGTAGCTTTCGATGTGCACAAAGCACAAACATGTAAGGCACGCACGCCTCAGGCTATGGTGAAAAATAACAAAAAAGAAAAATCATATCATATTTTGGTGGAATTGGTACATGTGGCTTTGATGGTGTGTCGGCTACCAGGTACCCAAATGAAAATTAGTTACTTCAAGTGCCTAATTCCCCTGTTTAAAATCTAAGGGGTTTTATTAAAAAA
>NC_029790.2:20888210-20895471 GCF_000816755.2 Arachis ipaensis | reverse complement strand
TCCTAACAATTATCTCAAAAGGACAACGATGTCTCTGTACCAAAAAAAAGTCAATGTTGTTTTTTCTTTTTTGTACAGAGGCTAATCCGTCCCAAAAAAATTAGAGACCGGATTGGATATTTTTTTTTCTTAGAGGCCTCGTCGTCTTTTCGAAGTAATTGTCCGGGGTCGGATGGGATATTCACTCTCCAGTAATATAGTAGTTTAGAAATAATATAAATTATTTAAATAAAATAAATTTAAATTTATTTTTAAAAAAAAGATAAATAAGTCTCTGACTTTTTGTCTTTTGGATATTTTCGTCCCTGATTATTGAAAAATACTTTTAATTTCCTGACCTTCACAAAATTTGGACGGATCAGTCCCTGAAAAAGACATTTGGACGGATCAATTCCTGACGGAAGCATTTAGACAAAGGAACTGATCCGTCTAAATTTTGTGAAGGTCAGAAACTTAAAAATATTTTTTAATGGTTAAAAATAAAAATGTTTGTGAGACAAAAGATTAAAGACCTATTTGTCCTTTTTTTTATTTTTATTTTTTTATCCTTTTAACATTACTAACAAGAAAAATGGTGGAAAAAGACTCGTGAACTACCCACTTTGGTTTGCTTTTACCTCCGTCATTTTAAGAAGTGTCTTTGTGTCTGTGAGGTTTCAATAATTTCAACGAGTTTTGTTTAGATTCTGGGATATAATAATAATGGAAACATGATGTATGCAATGCAATGAATCCAAGTCAAGATTACTACTATTATAAACTAGAACGTGGGATTCATCATTCCTTATTTCTCGGAGAGATATTGTGAGAAATAATAAAATAAACTCAAATTAATAAAATGTAAATGCAATCATTTGAATAAAATTATATTAGATTCAAAAATAAAATCAAATTGTTACAAATTAAATCATAACCAAGTATACGAGTTTTATCTTCTAAATTGATCTAATTACACGCACTTTTTTCAATTGAGCCTATCCGATAGAATAAATTTATGAAAACTTTTAGAGAATAAAAATTTGTTAGAAATAAAATGTCAAATTTCTTGATAACCAATTTGAATATTTATTAGTGTATATAAATCTAAATATGACATTTTATTTATTCATTTAAGAAAAACCTGGATGCATTTGTTTTACATTTCGAAAAATATATACACCTTAATTTTCTAATATAATTAAGAAAATCAAAATTTTTCCTTTTTAGAAATTATTTTCTTTAATTTTTAGGTTACTAGGTAAAGGTTCAAATCGCAAGATACCTCTACTGAAAGCATAAAACTTCCAGAATGATAGGATTGAAAAGAAATTTTGAAAATATAATATATATGTGAGATATATTTTTAAAATATGTGAAAAGCTATTTTGAAGAGTTACATCTCTTTATAGAGTTGTGACTTAATCAAAAGTTATGCCTGTTAAAAGGTTGCAACTATTTGAATAGTTATGTCTATTGAAAGGTTGTAACTATTTGAAAAGTTGTGTCTGTTGAGTACGTAGCTGTATGTACTCCGTCTCTATAAATTTCCCTCATTTCATTATTGCTAGTGAATCCATCTCAACACTTTCTTTATGCGCAAAAAAAAAGAATAGAGAATATTATTCTGTAAATTATCATTTAGTGTAAGGCTTGACTGTGTGAGTGCATAAACAAGTCAAGTGTTCTTCATTGTATCCTACAGAAAATTTGCCAGTAACCCATTTTGCACACCATTGTATATTGGTGGGTGCGAATTAAGCCTAAAGAAAAGTGTGTGTAACACACGTCTTAAAGAATTGCGCTATTTGATTCACTATCCCCTTCTCTCTTAACTCACAATCTTTAGGCTTAATTCTTCACCAATAAAACAAAAATGGTCACCGCATCAATTAAGGAGATGACGTCGGATTTTGTCAAGTTAGAAAGATTTGATGGTGGAAATTTCATAGATGGCAAAAGAAGATGCACTTCCTTCTCACAACACTAAAAGGGGCATATGTTCTTACCATACTAAGACCACCAGAAGTTGAAGGGGAGGTCATTGCAGAAACACGAGTCAGGCAAAAATGGGACAACGATGACTATATATGCACCGGGCACATACTCAATGGCATGGTTGATGCACTATTTGATGTCTACCAAAATGTTGCGAGCGCAAAAGAATTATGGGACAAATTAGAGGCAAAATATATGGCTGAGGACGCAACAAGTAAGAAATTTCTTATCACTCGCTTTAATAATTATAAGATGGTTGATGGTAGATCTGTCATGGAACAACTGCATGAAATTGAACGTATTTTAAATAATTTTAAGCAACATAACATACACATGGATGATACCATCATTGTATCTTCAATTATTGACAAACTCCCTCCATCATGGAAAGAATTCAAAAAAACTATGAAACATAGAAAGAATGATGTTTCTCTTGAGCAACTAAGTAATCACCTTCGTCTTGAAGAAGAGTATCGTAAACAAGACGATACTAAAGAGCAAAGTGCTCATGCTAATCTTCACGTAATGGAAGATGGAAAATCCAACAAACCCAACAAGAAGAGATACCGAGATTTTAATAAATCTCAAAGTAACAATGGTGATTTCAGAAAAAATAAAAAGAAAGGAAATTATTTTTATTGTAGAAAACTAGGACATTTTAAGAAAGAATGTCGTTTCTTAAGAAAAAAGAAAGGAAAGAATGTCGTTTCTTTAGAAAAAAGAAAGAAAAGAATGACACAGCAATAAAAGATAATCTTATTGCTGTAATTTCTGAGATCAACATGATTGAAGACATTGGATCATGGTGGATAGATTCTGGTGCAACTCGACATGTATACAAGAATAGAAATTTTTTCAAGACATTCAAAGAAGAGAATGGGACTATTCTGTACATGAAAAATGCATCAACTGTTCAAGTAATGGGCAAAGGAACGGTGGAACTTGAATTCACTTCTGGAAGAGTACTAACTCTTACAAATATATATTATGTACCCGAAGTCAGAAAAAATTTAGTTTATGTTCCTCTACTTAACAAGTATGGGTTTAAGTCTGTATTTGAAGGAGACAAATTTATTCTGTCTAAGGGTGGAGTGTTTGTGGGTAAAGGATATCTATGTGAGAATATGTTTAAATTGAATATTGTAAATACTATTAATAATAATAATGTTTCTGTTTATATTGCTGAATCCTTTGATTTATGGCATAATCGTTTAGGACATGTTAATTTTCATAAATTAAATGATATGATAAAATATGATCTTATTCTAAAATTAATTAAAAATTCAGATGTATGTACAACTTATATGTTAACCAAGATAACAAGACTTCCTTTTCAAAGAGTACAAAGAAATTCAAAGTTATTAGAATTAATACATTCTGATGTATGTGATTTGCATGGTTGGCCTACTATAGGTGGAAAGAAATATTTTGTAACTTTTATTGATGATTTCAATAGATATTGTTACATACATTTAATGCATTCTAAAGATGAAGTCTTGGATAAATTTAAGATTTTTAAAACTGAAGTTGAATTACAACATGAAACATTTATTAAGTGCTTAAGGTCTGACCATGGAGGAGAATATTATAATCCTAATTATTTTAAGTCCACTAGTATTATTCATCAAACTACTGCACCATATTCTCCACAACAGAATGGTATTGCTGAAAGAAAAAATAGGGTGCTGGAAGAAATTGTTAATGCTATGCTATCTTATTCTGGTCTAGCAAAAGGTTATTGGGGTGAGGCTATGTTAACTGCCTGTTATATTTTAAATAGAATTCCTAATAAAAGGAATAAAATAACTCCATATGAACTTTGGAAGAATAAAAAGCCTAATCTTAAATATCTTAAAGTTTGGGGTTGTAGAATAATAGTAAAAGTTCCTGAACCTAAAAGAAAGAAATTAGGAGAAAGAGGTATAGAATGTATTTTCTTAGGATATGCTTAGAACAGTAAAGCTTATAGTTTGTAGTTATTGAATCTAATGAATCATACTCTGCTAATATAGTTATTGAATCAAGAGATGCATTTTTCTTAGAGGATAGATTTAATTCAACTCCAAGACCTGAAAGTAAAATTCACTTAGAAATAGAAGAAAATGTAGAAAATAAGCCCGTTGAAAATATTAAACCTAGAAAAAGTAAAAGAATAAGAAAAGCAAAGACTTATGGACCAGATTTCTTTATGTTCCTTGTGGAAGGGACAGGAGAATCAATAGATAGCATTGCACCTATATGCCTTCATATGGAAGGTGATCCTGAGACCTATGAAGAGGCTATAAAGTCTCAAGATTCAAATTTTTGGAAAGAAGCAATACAAGATGAGATGGACTCAATAATGAGAAATAACACTTGGAAATTAGTGGATCTTCCTCGTGGGTCAAAAGCCATTGGTTCTAAATGGATTTTCAAAAAGAAAATGAAAGTAGATGAAACTGTTGATAAGTTCAAAACACGGTTAGTTGCTAAGGAATTTGCACAAAAAGAAGAAATTGATTACTTTGATACATATACACCAGTAGCAAGAATTGCTACAATTATAGTGCTTATAGCACTTGCTTCAATCTTTAATTTTGTCATTCACCAAATGGATGTTAAAACAACTTTTTTAAATGGTGAACTAGACGAAGAGGTGTATATGAAGCAACCCGAAAAATTTATAGTTGCTGGTCAAAAAAATAAAGTGTGCAAATTAGTTAAGTCTTTATATGGACCGAAACAAGTCCCTAAGCAATGGCATAAAAAATTTGATGAAACTGTTCGTGCTAATGGATATAAAATAAATGAATCTGATAAATGTGTGTATAGTAAAGTTAAAAATGGTCAAGGTGTTATGATTTGTTTATACGTTGATGATATGCTTATTTTTGGTACTGATTTAGAAGAGGTAGAAAAAATTAAATATTTTTTGTCTAGTAATTTTGATATGAAAGATATGGAAGCTGCAGATATAATTTTAGGAATTAAAATTGTTAGAAATGGTCATAATTTAGGATTATCTCAATCTCATTATATAGAAAAAATATTAAAACGGTTTGATGAGTTTGAAGGATATTCGGTGAGTACTCCTTTTGATCCAAGTATTAAATTAGTACTCAATACAGGTTCGTCTGTTTCACAAATTGAGTATGCAAAAATAATTGGATGCTTAATGTATGCTATGACTTGTACTAGACCAGATATAGCATATGCTGTAGGTCGCTTAAGTCGGTATACAAGCAATCCAAGTAAAGACCATTGGCATGCTGTCCGAAGAATATTAAAATATTTGAAAGGAACAATAAACTATACTTTGTTGTATAATGGTGAACCTTTTGTTTTAGAAGGATATACAAATGCCAGTTGGATAAGCTATACAGAGGATCATGCATCAACAAGTGGTTGAATCTTTACTCTTAGTGGGGGTGCTGTTTCTTGGGGATCCAAGAAACAAACTTGCATAATGGACTCTACCATGGCTGCAGAATTTGTTGCTTTGGCAGCAGCAAGCAAGGAAGTTGAATGGCTTAGATATTTATTACATGAAATTTCAGTTTGGCCAAAACCAATGGCACCAATCTCTATACATTGTGATAGCCAAGTAACATTATCAAAGGCTTATAGCCAAGTCTATAATGGAAAATCTAGGCACATTGGAGTAAGACATAGCTATGTTAAAAATATTATTGGTAATGGAGTTATATCTATAAATTTTATAAGGTCAGAACAAAATCTTGCAGATCCTTTGATGAAAGGATTGACAAGGGATTTGGTGTTTAAAACATCAAAATGGATGGGACTAAAATCCGTATTTTAAATAATTACCAATGGTGGAAACCCAACTCACACTTGAGTAACATCAAGTCTTGAGTTTAATGCGGTAAAGTACACTATAAGAGTAATTGCAAGTACTCATAATAATTTCTTTCATCCCAAGGTAAAAAGTACTTGGAACCATAATGGTATAAAGGAACAGGATGAGCTTTGCTCTTAATAGACCTATAGCAAGTATATTATTGCTGAAGTATTTAATTATGTGATACTTTGATAGAGTCTACCTATATGAGTGTGAATTGAGGCCGGTTTTTAGAGTTAAGATTTTACTCTTAAAGCACTCACGAAAGGATACAAGACACAAGACCTACTAAATGTGTCATATTAAATATAACATTTAAATGATACCGAAATTTTATGTGTCATCAGTGCACGCTTGTTCATATGAGTTAAATGGTTCAAAACTTGTCTACCATTTTAAATTTGAATGAGTGAATACCACTGGTTACTAGGTAAAGGTTCAAATCGCAAGATACCTCTACTGAAAGCATAAAACTTTCAAAATAATAGGATTGAAAATAAATTTTGAAAATGGTGGGGGATTGTGAGATATATTTTCAAAATATGTGAAAAGCTATTTTGAAGAGTTACATCTCTTCATAGAGTTGTGACTTAATCAAAAGTTATGCCTGTTAAAAGGTTGCAACTATTTGAATAGTTATGTCTATTGAAAGGTTGTAACTATTTGAAAAATTGTGTCTGTTGAGTACGTAGTTGCATGTACTCCGTCTCTATAAATTTTCTTCATTTCATTATTGCTAGTGAATCCATCTCAACACTTTCTTTATGCGTAAAAGAAATAATAGAGAATATTATTCTATAAATTATCATTTAGTGTAAGGCTTGACTGTGTGAGTGCATAAACAAGTCAAGTGTTCTTCATTGTATCCTACAGGAAATTTGCCAGTAACCCATTTTGCACACCATTGTATATTGGTGGGGGCGAATTAAGCCTAAAGGAAAGTGTGTGTAACACACGCCTTGAAAAATTGCACTATTTGATTCACTATCCCCTTCTCTCTTAACTCATAATATAAAGGTTTAATTACTCTATTGGTCCTTATAGTTTCGTGAAATTTTTAATTAGGTCCATATATTTTTTTTTAATTGGGTCCCTGCACCAATTTTTTTTTCAATTAAGTCCCTTTTAGTAGTAATTAGCTTAATTTTATAGGGACCTAACTAAAAAAAAATTGTATATGAATCTAAATAAAAGGAAAAAAAGTGTAGGGACCCAATTAAAAAAAAATTTGATGTAAAAACTTAATTAAAAGAAAAAAATATAAGAACCTAATTGAAAATTTTGCAAAACTATAAAAACAAGTAGAATAATTAAACCTATATAAAAATAGAACCTAAGTATTGTTATAACGAGTGAATGACAAAGATTTAAATATAATATCATATAATTAAATCTGAGACGTATAGTACGTTCAGAATCAGATTAAAATATACTTTGAATGTTTAAATA
>NC_029790.2:20887893-20888185 GCF_000816755.2 Arachis ipaensis | reverse complement strand
AATTAATTAAAAATTAAGAAAAAATAATTGAAAATGAATATAAAAAAATATAGTTATAAATAAAATTTGTTAATCATGAATATTGGAATATATTCCTAATAAACAAATGTTATTGCATCAAAGTTGGATGTACTTGGAGATGTTTTAAATCATTCATTTGAGAGATTATAAAATAAAGTAATAATAACAAGACAGAGTTGTTAAAAAAGTTTAATCTATTTGGAGATAATTAAGAAAAAGGGTTAAAGAAAAATAATTGAGAATGAAAATAAAAAATATAATTATAAATAAA
>NC_029790.2:20885925-20887821 GCF_000816755.2 Arachis ipaensis | reverse complement strand
GATGGACTTAAACCTCAAAATGGTCTCTAAAATTACATTCGACGCTTAAAGTGATTTCTGAAATTAATAATGATCAAATTATGTCTTTAAACTTGCATTCCAAAACTCATAATAATCCCTCAAGTAGTTTTCATCAGTTAGACCCATTCGACGCTTAAAGTGATTTCTGAAATTAATAATGATCAAATTATATCTTTAAACTTGCATTCCAAAACTCATAATAATCCCTCAAGTAGTTTTCATCAGTTAGACCCCATCAAAAAGCACATGTAGCATCAGTTTTAATACGCTAGCAAGTCCAACGAAAGCTATCTGATGTGGAAGAGAAAAGTTTTTTTTGTGGCAATTTAGTTCCTAAATCAATTTAAAAAATCCTAATCCCTAAATTTGATTTGATAACTGCAGTTCTTCTCTTTTCTTCTCGTCACAGCTGTTCTGCAAATTTTGTCCTCTCTATCTTCACGGAAACTTTACAAGCTTACAGTATTGCATACCATAAATTCCTCTTCACCCCTTTTCATCTCTTCTTATAATAGTTATAACATTCTCAACCAAGTAATCTACAATCCTCAAACAGAGCATCTCGCTCAATCTCATTATCATGCTCCCAGCACTTCTCAATAACATTATATCTATACTTACGAATTGCACAATACTTCCAGTAAACTTACTTAAAATTTGACTCTTTTCATGTGGTGTTCTTTTTTCTATAATATGCTGTAATTTCAATTCAAGCATTTGATTCAAATAAAAGAAAAACAGAAGGAAAAAAACACTAAATAGAGACAGAGAAAGAAAGTCAAAAGAGATAAATACATAGATCAATATTGTAATTATAGTGCTACTTTTACTTTGCATATGACAATAACTAGAGATTTATTGTCTCGCTTTAGTAACAAAAATAATCTCTCCACTCTGGTACAAAGTTTGAATATATAACTAACACTTTTCAAAATAGAAATTGGAGATGTGCATCCACAGATTTAAAATTAGACTACAAAGATATCAAACATGTTTATCATATAGAGTCCAAAATATGAGAAAAAATTTAATAAGATAATAGACTTCAAATACATCATAAACTACAAAAGAAAAGAAATTATATTGTAATGCAATGTTAAAAGACAATATTAACTGATAAATAACTAACCCAAAAATTGAAGAAAAGAGATCTATATTTATAAATTAAACATCAAAATATCAATTAAAAATAACAAATATTTTAAAGGGGATAAGAGCAAATTATAGTTGCCTTAAGTACATGACCAACTTGAATAACATAATTGTCATACTGGTCTTCAGCAAGAAAATAAGCATATTGTAAGATTTTATCTACTATGCATTGAATATTTTGGTGGTGACACTGACACGGGACTTAGGGGTGAGAAATTCACCAGAGGCGGCACGTGTAGTTGAGGTGAAAGTGGAGTTTTTGGTGGTAGCGCAGATCGTGACAGGGAAGAGGAGAAGAGAAAAGACCAAGATCACTGAATTTCATCAAATTTAGGGATTAGAATTTTTCAAAAAGATTCAGGACCAAATGGCCACTAAAAAATTTTCTCTTCCACATCAAATAGCCCAAGCATGTCAGCGATGCCACATGTGCTTTCCGATGAGCCTAGCTGACGAAAATTGTTTGAGAGATTATTATGAGTTCTGAAATGCAAGTTCGAGGAGATAATTAAGTAATTATTAATTTTGGGGACCACTATAAGCCTCGAGTACAACTCTAGGGGCCACTTTAAGATTTAACTCTAAATAAATGATGTTGTGCCAAAACTAAACGTGTTTTTTTTTTGTGACTAAAACTAAACGTGTTTGAATATGTTTTAAACAATTCATTTGAGAGATTATGAAATAGAGTATTAATATCAAGAGAAAATTATTAAAAATATT
>NC_029790.2:20884115-20885900 GCF_000816755.2 Arachis ipaensis | reverse complement strand
AACACCTAAAAACTAAGGATGTAGTCTCAGTAGTGCGTGCAAATTTCTCCAAGATTTTTTCCACTCCAGCTGATAAATATTATTAGAAGTTGCAAATTAACATCATAAATTAACATTATAATTTACTTTAACCAAAAAAAAAGAGAAGAAAGAGACCAACAAAGCAACATAAAAGTAAAGACATGATACATAAAAAAGATATTGTGATATTCAGATCGAGAAGCCTGGAGAAAAAAAAAAGTTTTGTAATATTATTATGTAGAAATTATTAACTTTTATATTATAAAATTATAAAATTATCATTTATGTAAAACAGTTGGGCTGGCACAATCACAAAGACTAATGTGGCTTAAACTCATTCTATAAAAGATTTGCATCCATTTTTATATAATAAACATAGATAAATAGATAAATAGATACATACATACAAAGATAAATAGATAGATTTTCATGCCATATATTACAACAACATAGAAAAAAAAACATCTTTCTTAGATTTAGAGATGGCAAAACTCTCCGAGATGCGGGGATCTCTGCGGGGACTGTTCCGAATGGAAATTCGACTGTGAAAATTTTTTTTTGCAAAGATAGGGATGGAGGACAAAATTCTCCCGAGGCAAGCGTAGGGACCCGAGCGGGGATTCCCGTCCCGTCTCCGCTATTCTCCGAAATTTATAAATTTACTAAATTATCCTTAATAGTTTATTTCTCATCTATATTTTTTAGTCATTTAGTCATTTCTCACACACGCACACACGCACACACGCGTCCGTACACACACACACAACTCCTAATCTTCATTTATATAACCCTTCTTCAATTTAGAGATCTCTAACGTTGTTCATACTCCATCCAACCTCTCTGCAACCACCCCCTCGCCACTCTCCCTTCTCACCGCATCGTCACACCTCACCGTGCCATCACCCTCACCGCGTCGTGCTTTCTATTTGCGACGTTCCTTTTCGTAACTCTGCCGTCGTGTCCATTCTCCTCTTTGTTGCCGCGTCTCCTACCTCGTCCACTACTTTGTCCTTTAGCTCGTCGTTGCGTCCCCCAACTGTGTCATTTCAAAAGTAGTCACCATCGTGTCATTTAGACTTTTGGTATAAAATCTTGCTGTTTTTGTATATGATGGATACTTGCAGCTCTAATCATATGAAAATTAATAATTAGTTAGAACTATCAGATAGATGAAAAATGGGGTCCTCATGGGAAATGGGCCCGTGGAAAATGGAGATGGGGAGCAATATTCCCCCACAGTGGAGAATGGAGACGGGGATGGAGAGCAAATCTGAGGGCGGGGATGGAAAGTAGGGAGGCATCCCCTGCCCCCGCCCCCGCCCTCGCCATGTCCCGTTGACATCCCTACTTAAAATTATATTTGAAGTACCGTAAAAAATAACATCTATGTAATTAATTTGGCATTAATATCACAATTTTACACATTAATAAATTATCTAATCTTTAAAATTTTATAATATAAAGAATGTTAATTCATATTAATAGTCTAAATTCTAATATTATATATCATATTTAGAGGTATTTTTATTTTTATTTTTCATTTTTTATTTTTTATCTCTTTTTTTTTTCTGATTTGTGATGATGTATTCTTCTTATTTTTCACTATACTATTATTTTTTAAATATTTTACTATTAAAATGATTTTATAAATACACAGTTATAATCTTCAATAAATTATACAGTTTTTAAATAATACAGCAATAATTTTAAAAATAAAATATATAAAATTTATTTATTTATTTAAAAATATTTTATTTCAAATAA
>NC_029790.2:20844192-20884090 GCF_000816755.2 Arachis ipaensis | reverse complement strand
TTTTACTCATATTTATTATATAAACTAACATTCACTTCACATATTTATTTTTATTTCCTCTCATATATAATCTTATGTCTTTTATTATTTTTTTTCTACTGTCCTTATTAATGTTTTGCAATTATTTAAAAAATTTAGTTGATGACGACAATCCTTTATTTTAATTTAGTAAACAATTAGCTCATTATATGTCGTGTGATAAACTCCTAAAATACTATAATACATTCATAAGTTGATATTATTATTAATATTTTTTGCATATAATCATAGTTGATAATATCTGTTCGTACTTTGGTCCGAAAAATATAGCCAGACCCAAAATGAATAATGCTCAATTAAGAGAACCAATCCACCTAATATCTATTCAACCTTGTAAAGGTCGGACACAACGACAAGAGTCTGGACCTACTTATCTAAATAAGTAACCGACTCTTAAGATATTTCCAATTCATCTAGAAGGGAGATCTCAACGACTTTCCTAGAAAAAAGAAACGGTTATCTACCAACAAAGGTGGAACTACTCTAAGAGGTAGTTATCTATTCTACTATAAATACATTGACATCCTTAGGTATATTCAGAATCCAATATACTAAAAACCTACTTAAACCCTTACTAACTTAAGCATCGGAGTCCCTTGCAGGTACCATCCCTCACCTCTTCATAAACAACTCGGACGGATTCACCCTCGTTGGAGAAGACGTCGGACATACTATTCAAAGGCGCTTGGACGTTACGTTCAAGTCCAAAGCAACCCAGTTTCAGGTAATTTTCAAAACATTAGTGCCGTTGCCGAGGACCTGGAAGTCTACACCCAACCATGGAGGACGATCAGTTTGAAGATAGACGTACGGTATCTGAATAAGAACCAGAACCAGAACCTCACAACGATGACCGTGCAATAGTAATACCCCCACGACAAGATAGAACGGGTGGTACTAGTGGGGAGGGAACGTCAGGAAACCCTCAACCCAAGAGAATTGTAATGACCCATATTTTTGAAAATCTAAATATAAATAAGTTATAATTTATTTTATTAATTAGAGTTCCTTATTTTTAGAAATTATTTTATTCAAAATAATTAAATTAATTTTGATGAGTTTGGAAAACTCAGATTTATTTTGATGATGAACAAACATTATTGAAATAATTGATTACAAAATTATTAATTATGATCTTCATGTAACATGTGTTAGTTAATAATTTGTGATGTAGGTTTACTATTGGGCCGAATATTAAATGATATGATGCAAGCCCAAAGTGTGAATTCATTCAGCAAAAATGTTTCTGTGTGGCTCAATTATTATTCTTGTCTTTGGGCCAAATTGATCCATTACTTGTTGCAAGCCCAAGTTAAACATATTTTGCTATAAGCCCCAAAGCTTGATCCGAAAATATCTCATCAGGAAAGCAAATGTTGATATTTGCCTATACCTTCCAACTGATCTCAACTCTAACCATGTGATGGATTTCAAATTCATTCAATTATCATTTATTACATGGGAACTATGAGAGAGAAATTGACAAATTGATTTGATGGTAATTAGCAATGCTACACGCTACTCCACCTAAGGGAAGTAAAAGCAACTCACATTAATTAATTTACTCAAACTCACTTGATTGCTTTTCTTCATACCTCTTTCTCTCATCTCTTTCCTTTTCTTCGGTCCTTACTGATGAGTAATTTTGGTGAAAAATAAATTTCTCCCAAAACACACAATTCTAACCGGCAAGTGCACCGGGTCGCATCAAGTAATAAAAACTCACGGGAGTGAGGTCGATCCCACAGGGATTGAAGGATTGAGCAATTTTAGTTTAGTGGTTGATTTAGTCAAGCGAATCAAGAGTTGGTTGAGTGTTTTGTGATTTGCAGAAATTAAATTGCATGGAAGTAAAGAGAATAGGGAATTAAAGTGCTGAATCTTAAAGAACAAGAAATTAAATAGCAGAAACTTAGAGTGCAAGAAATGTAAATTGCGGAATATTAAAGTGCAAGAAATGTAAACGGCTGGAATTGTAAAAATTGGACATCTACAACTCAAGTTATGATCATTTGAAGAGGGCATGGTCGCTGGCGTTGGTGTGCAGCGTTTGAGGTAACGTTTGCCTCAAATGTTGGCGAAAACGCCAGTTCTGGAGGCTCAAACGTATTGTCCACCCCATACTATTATACATTGTTAGAAAGCCCTGAATGTCTACTTTCCAATGCCTTTGGAAGCACATCAATTGGGGCTCTACAGCTCGAGTTATACTCCATCGAAGGTGTAGAGGTCAAGTGGCCTCACTGCAGGTTGCCACCATGTTCATTTATGCACATTGCGGGGCAGTTTTCTCCCTCAATTTTAGTGTCCAACATGCAGTGCCATATATGCTTGGAAAGCTCTTGATTCCTACTTTTCAATGCTTCTTGAATCACCTCATTTGGAGCTCTGTAGCTCAAGTTTTATTCCTTTATCCTTGGCTATTACTTTGTTTATAAGCTTTATTTGAGTGTCATGTGTAGCAAGTTCATTTCCTTTTCTTTATGGTTAGATGTTGGTGCGGAAATGCTATTTTGATGAGTTTGTGGATTGTGGTGGGGTGGTTGATATGTATTTTGTGGTTTCTTGTATTGATTATTATTAGCGTTTTGCTGGTTGTGGTTTGAGTAAGTTGTGTTTCTTGAGTTGTTTTGGTTTGAGTTTTTCTACCACGGTTGCTGGCTGTGGGTGTGGTTATCTCCCCATCTGAGATTTGGATGGTTCTTCCAGGATGGTTTGTGGGTGTCACCATAAACCTCATTTTGGCATGAGCCTTGGTTGTGCACATATTGAGGTTGTTCCTGCTGTTGATTTTCCTGGTTTTCTTCATTTTGTCCCCATGTGGTTGATGGTTGGCTTGTATTCACTGCTGCAACTTGTAAACTATCAATCTTTTTAGCCATCTGCTCAAATTGTTCTTGAATCTGCTGCTAGATTTTGGGCCTCCTTTGCAGTTTTCATGAGTTGCAAAGAGCCTCCAGCTGAGTGATCCAGAGCCTCTTGTGATTTCAATGTCAGTCCTTTATAGAAGTTTTGGAGTTTATCCCATTCATTAAACATCTCTGGTGGACACTTCCTGAGTAAAGCTTTGTATCTCTCCCATGCTTCATACAATGACTCTCCATTCATCTGAGTAAATGTTTGAACTTCAGTCTTCAATCTAATAACTCTTTGAGGTGGGTAAAACTTGGCAAGAAACTTGGTTACTAGATCATCCCAGTTGTTGATGCTATCTCTTGGAAATGACTCCAACCATTGAGTGGCTTTGTCTTTGAGGGAAAATGGAAATAGCAGCAATTTGTAACTGTCAGGATGCCCACCATTGGTCTTCACTGTGTTACATATCCTCAGGAAGGTGGATAGATGCTGGTTTGGATCTTCCAAGGGGCCTCCTCCATAGGAACAGTTGTTCTGCACCAAGGTGATGAGTTGGGGCTTCAATTCAAAGTTATTTGCATCGACATTTGGGGTAAGGATGCTACTCCCAAAATGCCTTGGATTAGCAAGTGTATATGAAGCCAAGACTCTCCTCTGGGGTTGACCATTGTTGTTGGCCATTCTCACTGGTGGATTTGTTGGATTTGTTGAGTGTTCCTCCAATTCATGATATTCTTCATCTGATTCTTCCTCTCCAGCAACATTTTTTTCTCTTGCTTCTCTTCTTGCATCTGACATACAAGCAAAACACAAGAAACACACAAAAACCAGTGACACTTCAATCTATTGCTAGAATGAAGTTTGAGTTAGCTTAAGCAAAAATTCAAACAGTTAGTGGGTTAGTCAAAAATTAAAGAAACCGAAAAGAAAAATTGCTTGATCTAAACTACCACCTCACTTAATCATTGTCAATCTAATCAATCCCCGGCAACGGCGCCAAAAACTTGATGAGTAATTTTGGTGAAAAATAAATTTCTCCCAAAACACACAATTCTAACCGGCAAGTGCACCGGGTCGCATCAAGTAATAAAAACTCACGGGAGTGAGGTCGATCCCACAGGGATTGAAGGATTGAGCAATTTTAGTTTAGTGGTTGATTTAGTCAAGTGAATCAAGAGTTGGTTGAGTGTTTTGTGATTTGCAGAAATTAAATTGCATGGAAGTAAAGAGAATAGGGAATTAAAGTGCTGAATCTTAAAAAACAAGAAATTAAATAGCAGAAACTTAGAGTGCAAGAAATGTAAATTGCGGAATATTAAAGTGCAAGAAATGTAAACGGCTGGAATTGTAAAGGGAATTGGGGATTGGACTTGCAGAATTTAAACAAGGAAAAGTAAAATTTCATTAAACAGAAGAGTAAAAGGGAATTGGGATTGAATCGGATTCGAAACAGAAAAGTAAATGAACATATAAAGCAGTAATCAGAGAATTGAAATGGGAAATCAGATCTCAGGACCCAGAGACTAGAAAACCAAGTCTAGATCTCAATGCCTTCCTAGATCCAACAAGAACAATTGCAAGGGAAAAGTAAATTGCAAGAAAAGAGATGAAGAGCAATTAGCAGAAAATTAAATTCAATTAAACAGTGAGTAAAGCAGAGAGATCCAAGGATGAGATTGAAATAGAATTTCTTCAATTCTCCAACCCAAGATCCAAGACAATTGTAATTGAAATTGAAAGCAATAAAACTGAGAGGAAGAGAAGTGAATTCTCCTTCCCCAAGACAAGAAATTAAAGAACACTCAATATCAAAAGCTCTCCGAAAACTATTATGAAAATTCCAAAAGAAAACTCCCCAAAGAACTTGAATTCTATTCTATTTATACACTTTCTTCAAATGATCTTCAAGCCTTGAGTTGGGCCTTTGCTCTTGGTGGAATTGGGTTGAAAGAGGCCTTGGTTGATTGCTCTTAAAGTTTGGAGAAGAACCAAAGTGAACCAATTGAACCGGGTTTGAGTTTTTCAAAAGTTGGACCAAAAGTTTGAGCAAAAGTTAGGGGTCTAACTTTTGCTCCAACTTTTCATATCAGCTAACACCACTTTGCTGATACTCACGTTGGTGCCAAAGTTAGGGGTCTAACTTTGGCCCCAACGTTGGCTTTACCTTGTGCACTTGTGGCGCCAACGTTAGCCACCAAGTTAGGGGGCTAACGTTGGCGCAAACTTTTGCTCCTCCCCTTGTGATTTTCATGTGCCAACGTTATCCTCTTGTCATGTTGCTAATTTTATGTCCAATATAGACTATCATATCTACTTTGTCCTCTTGTCACGTTGCCAATTTTATGCCCAATATAGACTATTATATATGGTTGGAAAGCTCTGAATGTCAGATTTCTAACCCACTTGGAATCACTTCAATTGGACATCTACAACTCAAGTTATGATCATTTGAAGAGGGCATGGTCGCTGGCTTTGGTGTGCAGCGTTTGAGGTAACGTTTGCCTCAAACGTTGGCGAAAACGCCAGTTCTGGAGGCTCAAACGTATTGTCCACCCCCATACTATTATATATTGTTGGAAAGCCCTGAATGTCTACTTTCCAATGCCTTTGGCCTCATGAAATGGCATGAATTCATACATGGTTGATTAAATCAAAGGAAACATGAAAATCTACTCAATTAGCTTGCTTATGGTTCAAGAAAGTGCATAATTCTAATGAAAACAAAAGGAAAAGACTAGTTAAAATAGGCTAGGATGACTTGTCATCACTTACACAACAAACCATGGAGACTTTGAGCTATAAAAAAGAAGGGAAGGCAAGCTACAAGACCATCACAATGATGGCAAGAAAACATAAAAAATACAGTGGCTAAGATCTGTAACCATGAAAGGAAAGATATGGTGATGAGATCTTAGCTTCTCCATACCAAAAATGGTTAAGGAGATTCGGCCAGCAGGAAAGAAGATCTTGGAGGAGATGGCTTGTCACCACTTTTGAGTTCACTCATCACAGAAGGTAGCTAGGGTGGCTGCGTGAAGAAGGAAGCAAAAGTGGAGTAGAAGAAGTCATCATCATCATGAAGCATCAAGGGCTAGAAATCCATCTTGGAGAGCAAGCCAAGGATGAAGAGCTCGGATTGATGAAGAGTGATGACCAAGAAAGGACTAGAGGTAATTGCATGTTGGTTATTGCATGGATTATCTCTTCTCTCTCTCTGGCCGAACCGGTTTTGTTACTTGGAGAAGAAGAAGTTGGCTTGGTTTTTTAGCTTCAAAGGTGGAGGCTTCCCTCTTCTATAAAAAGAGAGAACAGCCACGGTTTGGAGTAAGGAGAAAGTGTGAGAGTGCAAGGCACATGATTCTTAGAGCTACCTGAGCTAACAGATTTTCTTCTCCTTCAATGTATTCTATTTTATAATTTTTCTATTTAATTTTGTCATGTCTTGAGTCTCATGGAAAAAAGGCAAACAGTGAGGTTTGTATGAAAAAGCCATAGAGTTGAAAAAGGCAGAGAGTGCAAAAGTAAAAGAAAAAGCCATAGATGTCCTTAGAGTTCCTTTGTTCATCTATGTTGTGTTTCATGATTCTGTGGGAATCTCCTTGTAAGTTGGGTTAGCACTTTACAGATTGTAATCAGGAAGATTATAGTGAAATTCCATCATGTTTGTGATGGAGACTGGATGTAGGCTGCACTGCACTTAGCAGCTGAACCAGGATATATCTGGGTGTAATTTTCTCTCTTCTCTACTCCATTTATGTATCTACTGCACAGGAGCAAAAACCAAAAATATCTCGTGTCAAGTGACGAGACAAAAAGAAAAGTCTCGTGGTTGGGGACGAGACAAAAAAAAGTCTTGTGGCTAGTGACGAGATAAAAAGACAAGAAGTTTTCAAAATTGGTTTCAAAGGTCAGGAAGTATTATCAGGCAAAAAGGGGGCTAAGATTCAACCCCCCTTCTCTTAGCCACTGATAACCATCAATTGGTATCAGAGCTTGGTCTCAAAGAGATCAAGCTTTGCAGCTTGGAGTAAAGATCCTCATGGCAGAAAACAGTGGTTCAAATTTGGTGTCCTACAATCTGACCGAAGGACAATCAAGTAACAGACCCCCTCTTTTCAATGGAAAAAACTATACTTATTGGAAGGAGAGGATGAAGATATTTGTACAAGCAGTGGATTACAAACTTTGGAAGATCATCCTGGAAGGTCCTCAATATCCAACTGTTACAAGTGCCAAAGGAGTTGTCTCTCTTAAACCTGAAGCAAGTTGGACGGATGAAGATAGAAAAAAGGTTTGAGGAGTACCGACGGGTATCACGTTGCACAACAGCAAAGAAAATCTGGGATAAACTCCTAGTTACTCATGAAGGAACAACCATTGTGAAAAAGACCAGGATTGATATGCTAAACAAAGAGTACGAAATGTTTGCAATGAAGGAAGGAGAATCCATTGATGAGATGTTTGAACGCTTCAACACCATTATTGTTGGCTTGGATGCTATGGGAATCAAGTATCCTGAATCTGTGCTAGTGAAAAGAGTGTTGAGATGTCTCACAAAAAAGTGGAAAACAAAAGCTTTAATTATCTCTGAGAGTAGTGGTCTTGACTCTATGACTTATGATGATTTGAGAGGAAATTTACTTGCTTTTGAAAATACCTACTTGAAAAAAGATTCAAAAAAGAAAGGAATAGCTTTTTCTTCTGTCACTAACCCTCTGGATGATGAATCCAGTGATAACTCATCTGAAAATGAATTTGTGTTGTTTGCAAAAAAATTCAGAAAAATGGTGAAGCTCAAAGGCAAAGGCAGCAGCTCAAGGAAAATGAAGAAAGACCTAGCAAAGTAACTTGCTACAACTGCAAGGAAATGAGATATTTCAAATCTGATTGTCCCAAGTTAAAGAAGGAAGAGAAGCCAAAAAGAGGAAAGAAGAAGGGACTGATGGCTTCATGGGAAGATTTGGAAAATGACTCGGATGATGATGATGAGGAATCCGAGACCAAGTCACAACCTTGTCTCATGGCAGATCACATAGATCAGGTAGTCTTTCATAACCCTAACACTGAAGATCTTCATCTTATGATAGACCACTTTTCTGAAAAATAAGATGCTTCCTGCTGGAAAATCAAGAACTTGAACAACAAATCACCATTCTTAAAGCTGAAAACAGTTTTCTTAAAGAAAAAGTAAGGGAGGCCGAAACTGCTTGTGATCTTGTTGAAGAAAATAAGCAGTTAAAAGCCCAAATTAAGAGTTGTGAAAGTGATCATTCCGTTCTTGCATATGTAGATTGTTTTAAAAGGAATGAAGAGTTGCTTAAAGAGGTTAAGAGGCTTAAGGAAGACTTAGCCATGTTCACTCAAAGTTCTGAAAATCTGAATCAAATCTTGGCTAGTCAAAAACCTCTTTATGATAAGGCTGGGCTGGGGTTTTATAAATCTGCTGAAAAATTTCATTTTGAAAACTTTGCATCATCTTCTAATGATACAAGATTTCAAGACCCCACCTACTTTAACAAAACAGCAACTCCAAGATTTTGTAGACTATGCAATTGAAATGGACACTTTCTTATACAATGTTTCTTTGGTGAAAGAATGATTGGTGATAAAGTTTGTAAAGTTATTTTTGATTATAATGGTTTAGGACATAAGAGATGGTTTAACATGAAAGGATCCAAGAAAATTTGGATACCTAAGGTCACTTGAACTTGTTTTGTAGGTGTGCCTAGCATCCAAACGGAAAGAAAATATGTGGTATATGGATAGCGGATGCTCTAGGCATATGACCGGAAAGACAACCTTCTTCATAAAGCTTGATGAATATGATGGAGGACTTGTCACTTTTGGTGATGATGCAAAAGGAAAAATAGTGGCTGTTGGAAAAGTTGGTAAAAATTTTTCATCTTGTATAAATGATGTTCTTCTTGTACATGGTTTGAAACATAATTTACTTAGTGTTAGCCAATTGTGTGATTTTGGTTTTGAAGTTATTTTTAGAAAGTTTGTGTGTTTGGTTGTTTGTGAGAAAACTGGGAATATTTTATTTGAAGCTAAAAGGTGCAATAATGTGTATGGATTGACTCTTGAGGACCTAAAAGAACAAAATGTGACATGCTTTACATCTCTTGAATCTGAAAAATAGCTATGGCATAGAAAGTTGGGTCATGCAAGCATGTACCAAATTTCTAAGCTAGTTAAGAAAAATCTGGTTAGAGGAATTCTAAAAATTAAATTTGATAAGGATCTTACTTGTGATGCTTGCCAATTAGGCAAACAAGTAAAATCCTCCTTTAAACCTAAAGATGGAATCTCAACCAAAAGGCCATTAGAGATGTTGCATATTGATCTTTTTGGACCAACAAGAACTCAAAGTTTAGGAGGTAAACACTATGGTATTGTGGTGGTAGATGATTACTCTAGATTTGGTTGGGTTCTTTTTCTTGCTCATAAAAATGATGCTTTCCATGCCTTTTCTACTCTTTGCAAGAAAATTCAAAATGAAAAGGATTTAAAAATTGCCCATTTAAGAAGTGATCATGAAAGAGAATTTGAAAACCAAGATTTTGAAAAATTCTGTGATGACTTAGAAATTTCTCATAACTTTTTATGCCCTAGAACCCCCAACAAAATGGGGTGGTTGAGAGAAGGAATAGAAGCCTTCAAGAGATGACTGGGGCTATGCTTTGTGAGAATGAGATTCCTAAATTTTTATGGGCTGAAGCTGTAAATACAGCTTGTTACATTTTGAATAGGACAATCATTAGAAAAGGGTTGAAGAAAACCTCTTATGAGCTATGGAAAGGAACCCCTCCAAATCTTAAGTACTTTCATGTTTTTGGATGCAAATGCTTGTGCTTAACAATAAAGAAAACCTTGGAAAATTTGATCCAAAATCCTATGAAGGAATGTTTGTTGGATATTCCACCACAAGCAAGGCCTATAGAGTTTATCTCAAAGAGCATAGAACCATAGAGGAATCCATACATGTTACTTTTTGTGATTCTAATTTAATTCCCAGTGCTGTGATAGATAATGATTCAGATGGTGAAGAGGCCGGAACAAGTAAAGAAAATCCTAAATCCGTTCAAAATAAAGAATCTGCCAGTCCAGTTTTGTCTCGTCAGATTGGAGGAGACATTTCCATTTTATCCCCTTAGCAGGCACGAGAAACTGAAATAGTGAGACCACCAGAAGCTCATCAAAGCTCAACACCTGTCCGAAAGCCTAGAGAATGGAAATCCATGAGGGGTTATCCTCATGACTTCATCATTGGTGATCCATCTCAAGCTGTAACAACAAGATCTTCCACCAAAAGGCAATCCGAACCAAGCAATTTTTCCCTCTTGTCACAAATGGAGCCCAACAATATCAAACAAGCTCTTGAAGATCCATCTTGGGTCAAAGCAATGCAAGAAGAGCTTGCTCAATTCGACAAGAACGAGGTTTGGACACTAGTACCCCATCCGGATGGTAAGAAAGTTACTGGTACTAAGTGGGTATTTAAAAATAAACTTGGTGAGGATGGACAAGTTGTTTGTAACAAGGCTAGATTAGTGGCCCAAAGTTACGATCAAGAAGAGGGTATAGATTTCGATGAGTCTTTTGCTCCGGTAGCTAGAATGGAAGCAATTAGGTTGCTCCTTGCCTATGCTGCCCATAAAGGTTTCAAAATATTTCAAATGGATGTTAAATGTGCTTTCCTTAATGGCTTTATTGATAGAGAAGTGTATGTGGCTCAACCCCCCGGTTTTGAACATAAAGAGTTTCGAAATCATGTTTTCAAACTAACTAAGGCTCTTTATGGTCTTAGACAAACTCCAAGAGCTTGGTATGAAAGGCTTAGTGCCTTCTTGTTGGAAAATCATTTTCAAAGGGGTACTACCGACACTACTTTATTTATTAAAGCATCTAATGATGATATACTCCTTGTTCAATTTTATGTTGATGACATTGTATTTGGATCGGCCAATGTATCCTTGTGTGAAGAGTTTGGAAAACTTATGACTAGTGAGTTTGAAATGAGTTTAATGGGAGAGCTAACTTTTTTTCTTGGCCTCCAAATCAAACAAACTCCTAGTGGTACTTTTATTCACCAAGGAAAGTATGCAAAAGAACTTATCAAAAAGTTTGGCCTAGAAAATTCTAAACCAATGGGTACACCAATGCATCCTAACATAAAACTTGAAAAGGATGATGATAGCCAAGATGTGGATGAAACAAGGTATAGAGGAATGATAGATTCACTTATGTACCTTACCTCCTCTAGACCGGACATTGTCCAAAGTGTGGGTGTATGCTCAAGGTTTCAATCTCACCCAAAAGAATCTCATCTTACTGCTGTTAAACGCATCATTAGATACATTAAGGGGACTTATAATTTTAGATTATGGTATCCTAAATCTGATGACTTTTGTGCAGTAGGGTTTTGTGATGCAGATTATGCGGGAGATAGAGTGGATAGACGGAGCACATCCGACATGTGTTGCTTCCTTGGAAGCTCACTCAACATGTGGTCAAGAAAGAAGCAAGCCACAGTGGCTTTATCCACGGCTGAAGCAGAATACATTTCCGCATCTGTATGTTGCTCTCAATTAATTTGGTTAAAAACACAATTGGAAGATTACAAATTAAAGATCAATAGTATACCCTTATTTTGTGATAATATGAGTGCTATAAACATTTCAAAAAATCCTGTTCTGCACTCAAGAACTAAACACATTGAGATAAAATATCATTTTATTAGGGAGCATGTGCAAAAGGGTACTATTGATATTCAATTTGTAAAATCTGAAGACCAAATTGCTGATATTTTTATAAAACCCCTCTGTGAAGACAGATTCTGCACCTTGAGAAAAAGTTTGGGAATGTTTGATTTAAGTTTTATTGATAACTTGTGAATGTTTGACTCTGTTCAGTTTTGTCTCGTAGGTTTGGACGAGATAAAAATGAGGACATGATGGAAGGGCTATAATCAAGGGGGAGGCAACGCAGAATTCAATTTTCATGAGCCCTACCAAATTTCTTTGACCCCACCATAACAGTTTTTGTTAGTTCTTTATTTTTTTGAAAAATAAAATCACAAAATCTCTTAGTTGTCTTATCAAATCTTGTTGGAAGAAGCATGTTGTCAAATCAAATCTTTCCTTCCAACTAATCCCTTGATTCAAGGAAACTCCTTTTTAGTTTTTTTTTTAAACTTCCCTGGTCATTAACCGCGCCCTTAATGGTTAATAACTCCCTCCACTATCTCTTTTCAATCAGCATTTAATGACCCTCTAACCTCCCTCCACTCACCTCACCATTCGGCCAACTCTCTCTCTCTAACTTCCATCACCATTCATCTTCCTCATAATGAAAAAGGAAACAGCACCAAGGAAGAATGAAAGAATTCGTCTCTCTTAAAAGCCTTCCACTCCCCAAACACATACACACATATACATTCACTCCACTTCTTCATCTTCTCCTTCACCCTCCACCAAGAAAACTGAATCCATGAGGCACAAAGTTATAGCCCAGAAATCTTCTGGAAGGAGAAAAAGTGACAAGAACAAGGAACCAAGCATGGAGGAAGAGGAAGAGGAATCTCATACATCACCTCCTCCATCACCACCGAAAAAGTCCACCCCTCATGCGTTTGGAAAAAGCTCTCAGAAAACCAAAGGTTTCGTGCTTCATGAGACCTGGGAACCCGCAAACCTTGGATCAATGAATTTCAAGAACAAATTTCATAAGCCACATTCTCATTTTGATCCTTCAAGGTTTTCTACATGTGCATTCTATGAATTCCACAAAGAGGTTTTGGAAAAATGGCATCTGTGTCCCTCATACTTGGTGAATCTTGATTCTCTGGCCTCCAAAGGGATTGATTTACATCCTCTGTTTGACAATCTCAAATGGTCTCCATTGCTCCTCATTCACAAAATGGTTTACCCAGGGTTGGTAAGACAGTTTTATGCGAATCTGAGATTGATTGATGGTAGTCTTCACTCCTACATGAAGCGTGTGCATATTACTCTGAATGCTGAGACTATTGGCTCTGCCCTTGGTTACACTGATGAAGGGCCGAGGGTTTATATGACTCACAAATGGGATGCGCTCGTTGAGGTCGCATACAAGCAAGTTCTTCATCAAATTTGTGAGAATCTGTCTGGACTAGACGACACTGTTCCTACTCACAAGGCTCTTAGACCAACCAACTCCCTGCTGCACCGCATCATAACTCACATTCTTACCCCACAGAGTGGCTCTCATAACAGGGTAACCGTATCTGATTGTCTCATAATATTTGCTCTCGTTACTTCGTCTTCTATTTCATTTAGTTATCTCATGATTAGACATATGTGGGAGTCTGTAAAGAGTAAAAAAAAAAAAGGCTAATTTACCTTACGGAATGTTTCTCACGTGCATTTTTGAGTACTTTAAGGTAGATTTAACAAACGAGGATGTAGAGAACAAAGTCTCTATGATCAAAGGAGGCGGGGCTATTAAAAAGGGAAAGAAATCTATGGCTTCTGATGATGACTTTGAGAGCCGGTCAGAATTCTCAAACATGTCTGATCTCATGGTTCAATTTCATAAGTCTGTACGCAAACTTGCATATGAAAATGAGTCGACCTGGAAGAAATGCCAAGAAAGGGTCGGTCTAATGCTAGAAAGCTTGGATGATGAAGTGGGTAGTGAAGCAGGGGCCGAGGGATCTGACTTTAATCTCTCTGATGATTAAACTTATGTTTACTGTTTGATATTGGCACACTTAGGCTCAATTTGGTACTTTGTTTTGGCTGGTTTCTGTTGGACCAATAACTTTGTGATACTTTGTAGACACTTTTGGGTTATATTTTGCATATTGTGTTTCCATGTTAAAATCTTCTTGTAGGTGCCCCTTTGATGACAAAAGGGGGAGAAAGTGCTGAAAATTGAAATGAAAAACAGGGGATGAACAAGGATGAAATTTTCCTTTGAAAATTCATGATCATCCTTGTTAAAAGAATACATGTTGTTGACAATATTTGATGCATGTTGATAATATTTGATTTGTTGCGCTGTGATTACTGCTGCTGGAAATACATTTGGTTTATGATGTTTAGGAATGCATTTGTTTATATGAATGCCTAGTTGTTGAGTTATCTTGATGAATATGCATGCCTCTTTTGAAATAAGAATATTATGATTCATCTTGGTAAACATGATATGGCTTGATAACTTATTTTTGGCAGTTTCTTTAAACTGTGTAAAATATAACAACTGCCATGTTTGATGTGATCATGTGTGTTTCAAAAATATTTTTCTTACCATAATCATATTGCTCTGATATCTTGATTGGAAAATATTTGAAAATCTTTTTTTGTACTAAATTAATATGTATAAAGTTTGAGCAGAAAATCAATTTATGATAACAAATGAGTTTTGATTATCAATCCAAATCTGCTCATAAATCAAGCATTTAGTATCATGTAATGTATATGCTAAATAACATTGTTACTTGAAGCTTGATTAAAATTGTTACAGGTTAGTTCTTCCCTTGATAAGAATGGCATATATTAAGGGGGAGTCTTGTGACAATTTGAAAGGGGGAGAAAAACAAATCTTCAAAGGGAGTACTCTATACTCTAATTTTTTTAAAATTCTTTCTATTTCAATTTTAATAATGTTTGTCATCAAGGGGGAGATTGATGAGTTTGGAAAACTCAGATTTATTTTGATGATGAACAAACATTATTGAAATAATTGATTACAAAATTATTAATTATGATCTTCATGTAACATGTGTTAGTTAATAATTTGTGATGTAGGTTTACTATTGGGCCGAATATTAAATGATATGATGCAAGCCTAAAGTGTGAATTCATTCAGCAAAAATGTTTCTGTGTGGCTGAATTATTATTCTTGTCTTTGGGTCAAATTGATCCATTACTTGTTGCAAGCCCAAGTTAAACATATTTTGCTATACGCCCCAAAGCTTGATCCGAAAATATCTCATCAGAAAAGCAAATGTTGATATTTGCCTATACCTTTCAACGGATCTCAACTTTAACCATGTGATGGATTTCAAATTCATTCAATTATCATTTATTACATGGGAACTATGAGAGAGAAATTGACAAATTGATTTGATGGTGATTAGCAATGCTACACGCTACTCCACCTAAGGGAAGTAAAAGCAACTCACATTAATTAATTTACTCAAACTCACTTGATTGCTTTTCTTCATACCTCTTTCTCTCATCTCTTTCCTTCTTTTCGGTCCTTACACAGCAAACTATGGAGACTTTGAGCTATCAAAAATAAGGGAAGGCAAGCTACAAGACCATCACAATGATGGCAAGAAAACATAAAAAATGCAGTGGCTAAGATCTACAACCATGAAAGGAAAGATATGGTGATGAGATCTTAGCTTCTCCATACCAAAAATGGTTAAGGAGATTCAGCCAGCAGGAAAGAAGATCTTGGAGGAGATGGCTTGTCACCACTTTTGAGTTCACTCATCACAGAAGGTAGCTAGGATGGCTGCGTGAGGAAGGAAGTAAAAGTGGAGCAGAAAAAGTCATCATCATCATCATGAAGCATCAAGGGCCAGAAATCCATTGTGGAGAGCAAGCCAAGGATGGATGGCTCGGATTGATGAAGAGTGATGACCAAGAAAGGACTAGAGGTAATTGCATGTTGATTATTGCATGGATTATCTCTTCTCTCTCTCTGGCCGAACCGGTTTTGTTACTTGGAGAAGAAGAAGTTGGCTTGGTTTTTTAGCTTCAAAGGTGGAGGCTTCCCTCTTCTATAAAAAGAGAGAACAGCCACGGTTTGGAGTAAGGAGAAAGTGTGAGAGTGCAAGGCATAGGGTTCTCAGAGCTACCTGAGCTAACAGATTTTTTTCTCCTTCAATGTATTCTGTTTTGTAATTTTTCTGTTTAATTTTGTCATGTCTTGAGTCTCATGGAAAAAAGGCAAACAGTGAGGTTTGTATGAAAAAGTCATAGAGTGGAAAAAGGCAGAGAGTGCAAAATTAAAAGAAAAAGCCATAGATGTCCTTAGAGTTCCTTTGTTCATCTATGATGTGTTTCATGATTCTGTGGGAATCCCCTTGTAAGTTGGGTTAGCACTTTACAGATTGTAATCAGGAAGATTATAGTGAAATTCCATCATGTTTGTGATGGAGACTGGATGTAGGTTGCACTGCACTTAGCAGCTGAACCAGGATATATCTGGGGTGTAATTTTCTCTTTTCTCTACTCTATTTCTGTATCTACTGCACAGGAGCAAAAACCAAAAATATCTCGTGTCAAGTGACGAGACAAAAAGAAAAGTCTCGTGGTTGGGGACGAGACAAAAAAAAGTCTCGTGGCTAGTGACGAGATAAAAAGACAAGAAGTTTTCAAAATTGGTNATATCCGCCGATATGAATAAATATCGGTATTCTTCGGTGAATTTAATTTTGCTAATGCTTCATCGTATATCTTTTATTATTATGTTACTAATATCATTTATATTAGTAACTCATATATATTAATATATCCAATTTTCATAGTTATCCGTTTAAGATATTTATAACTTGAATCACTGACTTAACAACCTTAAGGCCGCGATACCCAACCCCCTTTATTTATTATTCTAGTATATCATTAATTACCATTCTCTTATCATCATCATCACTTGGTCGAAGCCTCTAAAGGAGAAAAAGAAAGAAAATTAAGAAGCAAAAGAAAGAAAATTGAAAACGTGGCTTAACGCATATATATAACACATGCTTTCTTTCATTAATTAGCTATGACACCAAATAAGGATTTTACACCACAAATCCTCATTAATCATAATATTCATGTATCCCTTTCCATTCATTCATTCATTCTTGTCACGTACAAGAAGAAGAAAGAAAGACTGAGAGAGAGAATGTGAGGTTTCATGGAACCATGACTTTCTACCTCAATTTCTTGAAAATTGTAACTCCAATAAAAAATCTAATCCTATTAAAGTGTTCATATCTTCCTCCCTTCATGTTGACGTCACTTTTGTTCGGGAGAAATCGATGATGGGGGTGCTGTCGAAATTTTCTAAGGAGTTTTATTTTGGTTAATTTGGATTGAATGAATTGTTTTATTTGATTTTGATTTATTTAAGAAAAGAATGACTTATGTTTGAGTTGAAATGATTTAGTTTTAGAATGAGATTGGGTGTCACTCCCCTAAAGTCTAGAGGCATTGTTGAGGGGTTTAACTAATAAATAGTTTTTCTGTGTCTTTTGAAAAGAGTTTAAATTCAAAAACGATTTTGAAGTTAGCTCGAGGAATATGAGAATGAATGAGTCATGATTATGGCAATGATGATTTGTAAATGAATGAGATATGTGACCCTGGGTAAGAGGCAGTGGCGTTATCCACTTGCTCCGAGAAAGAGATGAGGAAGAAAAATGATGAAAACTGAGTTTGAATTATGAATCTGAATGAATATGATAAATGAGGATGATTGATGATGAATATGTTTGTGTTTTCTCTCTGGTTATGAGGGTGACAGGGCACTTATTCCCTCTAATGGTGACAGGGCACATAATCCCTCTAATGGTGATAGGGGAAGTATTCCTTCTAATGGTATTAATGCGCAACAGAGATGTAGTATCCAAATTAGTTACCGGACATGTCGGGTTTGTCTATATAACTGATAAACGAGCTCATTAGCCATATGATAGACATGCATCATACTTGTTTGCACATATTTGTTTGAGTGTATTTCCTGTAATTGTGGGTGTGATATATGATTGTTTGATTTCTGTGTTCTTTATTTGTTAAGTCTAAATATATTCTATTACTCGTTGCTGTTGGCTATGGTAATAAAATGAACATAACCATACACTCCCCAACCCTACTAAGAACTCCCCAATTCTTATCCCCTATTTGCACCCCTTTCAGCTACAGGTACGAAGATTTAGTGCGGAGCTATAGGAGCATAGAAGAGTATGTTTACAAGTTGAGTTGTTAGAATTTATTTTTTCCTCACCTTGTTAGCTAGAGTTTTATTCAGAGGGGTAGGTTTTGTAATTGGTTTTGTATATGTTACTATAATGTATTATTAACCTTAAGTATGTGAAAATGTGTTATTTGTTCTTGTTAGAGAAGTTTTAAGTGTTTAATGAAACCATTGGTAGATTTACGCGTAGAGGCTCATACCTTATTACTAAATATATGAGAGTCGTCATAACATCCTTGTTATTAGAGTGGTGCACCCGGAAGCATGACATTCTGATAATATGCTACCCACCTTACAAAAATTTTTGTCCTCGAAAATTGATACAATAGAATAAGTTCAAACTCTACTAAAAGAAAAGAAGATTCACGAAGAATGATACAGGCAATGTCAAGAATGAATATTTGAAAAGATTCATGTAAATAGATAGGATCACAATCAGGCAAAGATATACATGAAAAATAAGGTGTGGTTGAAAGAAATAATCAAATCACAGTTTAAGGAGTGAATCCAAAACAAAGAATTTTAATGAAAATAATAAAAGAAGAGATGACACCAAGTCACATAGCACGAATAAAGAGTATACGTTGAAACGAATCCTTAAAACCTAATTTGTAACGTTCTCAAACCCCGTGATTCGCATAATCTATCATATCTATTTCATCTATGATAATCCATTAGTGTTCCATATACACAAATCATCAATATTAAGTTGATTAGACCTAATACCATAAGAAACGCAACAGTCGACTAACAGTATTAATAAATAGACAATCATGTATTTGAAACTCAAACTCTTGGCATTAGGATAAGTCCTATTGCATGACAGTCACTTAGAGTATGCAGTGAAGCATCGTCAGTCCATTTCCAAGGCTCTAATAGGAACGAACTGCTCTGATACCATAATGTAATACCCCTGCTATCAGAGTGGTGCACCCGGAAGCGTGACATTCTAATAGTAAGGGTATTACAAGAATCAATTCAGAAATACATCCATCAGATATGAGGAGCTCCTGTACTCAACAGAAATCATGGGACTCATACACGGGCATCATAGCTGATTAGAGCAACTCAAACAGGAGATAGAGTGACAAGGAAAAGTCGAAAGAGACCTGCGAAGAGAAGTGCGACAACAAAGAGAACTAGAAGAAAAGCTTCTAAAATTAGAATACGGCCTTCGAAGTCGAAGCAACCATGCATATCGGGAGGAAAGCCCCTTTAGAGGAGAAGATGCTTTCATAGAAGAAATCATGTGGGCTAGGGTTCCCAGGAACTTTAAAAGCCCTGACATGGACCTCTATGATGGAACGACCGACCCGAGACACCACCTCAATAACTTCAAAAGTTGGATGTACTTGGCCGACGCGTTCGATGCAAGTCGTTGCAAAGCTTTTCCGATGATATTAACCAAAGCGGTGATGAAGTGATTTGATAGCCTACCACCTAGGTTGGTGACCTGCTTCAACGATCTTGAAAAAAAGTTTCTTACCCAATTTTCAATTCATAAAGACAAAGTCAAGCACACTCCAAGTCTCCAAGGGGTCAAACAAGAAATCGGAGAACTCTTTGAACTTATATGGAAAGATTCAACAAAGCTTGCTTGGAGATTCAAAATCTACCTCTAGAAGCAGTAATAATGGAGCTAGTTAATGGCCTCAAAGAAGGGTCATTTTCTCAATTCATATCAAAGCGACATCCGACCTCTTTGTACGAAGCGCAAGAACAAGCAAAGAAGTACATCAATATAAAAGAGAATGCCCGAATTAGAGAACCTGCTCCTAGACAAAACCCTTTTTATCAGGCCTAAGATAGAGAGAAAGAAGCAAAGAAAAAGGACGAGTACAGCTCGAACAATCCTCAAAGGTACCATAACTATACCCCTCTGTGAGTCTCTCTTGTCGACATTTACAAGAAAATCTGCCATACCGAAAAACTTTTTCCTCCTCATCCTATCAAAAATAAGAAAGGAAAAAGTCAGGCAGAATACTGTGAGTATCATAAATTATATGGACATTCCAACAATGATTGCTACGACTAGAAAATGTGAAAGAAAAACTAGCCAGAGAAGGTCGGTTAGAAAGATACCTTGCAGAAAGGTCAGACAAACCTAGGAAAAAGAAGAGAGAGAAGGAAGATAGGAGTCGACGAGATCGGCCACCACGAACCCCCTTGATAGACACATCCATATGATAGTTAGAGGATTTACAAGAGGCGGAGTAACTAAGTCTTCTCATAAAAGACATTTGAAAGAAATCTATCAAGTCAGAGAAGAATTCGAAGTTCCTAACTTGCCCACAATTTCCTCCAAAAAAGACTCAAGGGATAACTCTAGATCATGATGATCTCGTTGTGATCATAATGATACTCGCCAAGGCAAATCTCCACAAAATTCTGGTAGACTAAGGAAGCTCAGCCGACATATTGTTCAAGCTCGCCTTTGACAAACTCGAGTTTGAAAAAAAAAAAGAGCTGAGAGCATATCCCGACACCATTTTTGGGTTAGGAGACATGCCCATTTGACCTCTCAGCTTTATCCCATTACATACCACTTTTGGTAAAGGTATGAAGTCGAGAGCTTTGAGTATAAACTACATTGTGGTTGACGTAGCATCAATGATGAGCGGATATTTTATACGCTTTTTGTCATCATTTTCATATAGTTTTTAGCATGTTTTGTTTAAGTTTTATTAAGTTTTCATAGGTTTTAGTGAAAAATTAATATTTTTGGATTCTACTTTGAGTTGGTGTGTTTTTATGCAATTTCAGGTATTTTCTGACTGAAATTGAGGAGCTGGAGCAAAAGTCTGATTCAGAGACAGAGAAAGTGCTGTAGATGCTGTCAGGATCTGACCTCTTTGCATTCAAAAGAGCTTTTCTGGAGCTACAAAAGTTTAAATGGAGCGTTCTTAATGACTATGGAAAGCTAACATCCAGAGCTTTCCATCAATGTATAATAGTCTACACTTTACTTCAAAATTGAAGGCCCAAAACTGGCGTTCAACGCCAACCTCCAGTCCTATTCTAGCGACCAATGCCCACAAAGAGGAGACCAGCGTCCAACGCCCACAAAGGGCCCCCAAGCAGGCGTTCAACGCCCAAGGAGCCTCCTAGCACGTGGATCTCAATCAAGCTTAGCCCAAACACTCACCAAGTGGGCCCCAGAAGTGGATTTTTGCACTAAAAGACTATTTTACCCTTCTTATGTAATCCTTAGTCATTAGTCAAGTATTTATTTGAGAACTTTCGATCTCTCCAGAGTTCAAAGAACCTCTTGATACTTTACACGTTTTAGAATGTATTTTCTATCAGTATGAGTTTCTAAACCTCCTAGGTTGAGGGGAGGAGCTCTGCTGAGTTTTATAGATTAATAAAGTACTATTGTTCTATCTCAATTCGTGTTTGATTCTCTATTCTAAGATGTATCTTCATTCTTCATCATTATGAATGCATTGAACTGGCACAAGGTTGTCTCATTCTACATAGGTTCAGAGTGAGTCTTTCATCGGACAATGATGAACCACTAGCTTGATTATACATCTCTTAGACGGCTAACCCACAACTTCGTTGTGGACTTCTTGAGACACCAGTTCAACCGAGGTATGGGGAGATTAGAGTTTTTGTGGTAGAGGCTAGAACCAAAGGCACAACATTCTTTGATTCAGAAGATTCGACCTTGGCTATGGCATTTTGAGTAGGATCACTAAATGGAATGAACTGCAGGAGCTTCACCCTCAATCAGACTGGATCCGCACTAACCCTAGGGTTCAGATCTGGAGGAGAATTGGCGACCTCTCAAGAAAGGCGTTGATCGAATACATCTTGCCATAGAAGAAATCATTCACAGTTGGAGTGGACAGTGAGACCGGATTAATCCAGAAGATCAAAACATCTCCAAGCCTTAACCATCTTCTTATCATTGCTTTCACCATCAATTGAGTAACGTTTTCTTTATTTTCCTTTTATGCTCTTAAACAAACAAACAACTTTTCTATCCGCCTAACTAAGATCTACAAGATAACCATAGCTTGCTTCAAATCACAACCCTCGTGGGATCGACCCTGACTCACTCAGGTATTACTTGGACGACCCAGTGCACTTGCTAGTTCAGTTGTGCGAAGTGTAATTCCGCGTACCAATCAGCCTGTAATGCACTAACAGGTCGGACAACCTTAAACTGACTCGCTGCGGTCATTTCTACTCCTCATCTCTGCATAAAATTCTCGACTTTAGAGAAAATTGCCACCATTAGAGAAGATCAGAGGTTGGCACGAAAATGCTATAATGAAAGCCTGAACTTACGTGGATGCATTAAGGGAAAAGAAGTCAACACCATTGAACTCGGTGGTATTCAAGCACGAGAAAAACTAAGACCACAACCTGGTAGAATGACCGAAGAGGTTCAAATCGGAGATCAAGCCGAAAAAATGACAAGCATAGGAGCCAACTTGGGAAAAGAATTGAAAGCAAGTCTCGTTAAAGCTCTTACAAGAAAACACCGATCTCTTCGCTTGGAAAGCCTCCAATATGACCGGGATACACCCCGACCTCATGAGTCACAAGCTTGCCGTCTACCCAGATTCATGACCTGTCCAACAAAAATGGTGAAAACTCGGCCCTGAGGGAGCACAAGTTGTTGAAGAACAGATTCAAGCTTTGTTAGAAGCCGAGTTCATAAGGGAAGTAAAATACCCTTTGTGGCTAGCCAATGTGGTTCTTGTGAAGAAATAAAACGGGAAATGGAGAATATGTGTTGATTACACCGACCTCAATAAAGCTTCCTAAAGACCCATACCCACTTTCCAACATTGATGCCTTGGTAGATTCGGCTTCGGGCTATATATATTTGTCCTTTATGGACGCATATTCGGGATACAATCAAATTTTGATGTACAAACTGGACCAAGAAAAAACTTTCTTCATCATCCCAAAAGCAAATTATGTTATGTGGTGATGCCCTTTGGATTAAAAAATGCTGGAGCCACATATCAACGACTAATGAACAAGGTGTTTGCATCCCACGTCGAAAATTTGATGGAAGTCTACGTTGATGACATGCTCGCCAAAACAAAAGAAGACACAAATCTATTGTCCGACTTAGCTGAGGTATTCAACATAATAAGAAAGCACGGGATGAGACTAAATCCCTTAAAGTGCAGTTTCGCAGTGGAAGTTGGGAAGTAGTTCTTATAGGCTTCATGCTCACCCAAAGGGGCATCGAAGCCAACCCAGACAAGTGCAAAGCAATACTTGAGATGAAAAGTCTGACCTGCCTCAAAGAAGTCTAGGAATTAAATGGAAGGTTATCCGCCTTATCCAAGTTCTTAGCAGGGTTGTCTTGAAATCTCTACCCCTATTTTCCATACTCAAGAAATGATGCCAATTTGAGTGGACTCAGAAATGTGAGCAAGCTTTTCAAGACTTCAAAAACTTCCTGAGTCAGCCACCGATCGTCACCCGACCTGTTTAAGGGGAAAAGCTCATACTATACCGGTGCGCAGAAATTGTGATTACACTTTGATTATGTAAAATTTATTGCTTTTTCTTTCCCTGGGTAAGGTCATAGCCACTGCTCTTGTCTAAGAAGATAAGAACGGACAGCAATCGATTTATTTTGTTAGCAAGGTCTTACTGGGGATAGAACTAAACTATCAGAAGATAGAGAAGTTTTCATATTCGCTAGTCCTCACCTTCAGAAGGCTCCGACCTTATTTTCAGGCTCGTACCATAAAGGTCCGAACTAATCAACCCATGAAGCACATCCTCTAGAAGATGGATATTGTGGGTTGGATGCTGCAATGAGCTATAGAGTCGTCCGAGTTCGACTTAAAGTATCAAACTCAAACAGCAATCAAATTCCAATACCTTGCCAAATTCTTAGCTGAATACACAATAGCCCAAGGAAATCCTACGACCTAGGATTTATATGTAGATAGATCATCCAACAAAGCTGAAAGTGGAGCAGGAATAATTTTTGAAAATGAAGAAGAAACTCGGATAGAGCTTTCATTGAAATTCGAGTTTCTGGCCTCCAATAATCAAGCAGAGTATGAGGTCATGCTTGTTGGCTTGAGGCTAGCCAAAGAAGTTGGGACAACAAAATTAGTAGTATTTAGTGACTCTCAAGTAATAACTTCTCAACTGAATGGGACTTACCAAGCTAAAGATCCTAACATAAAGAAGTACTTGGAAGAAACACTGGAATAATTAGCTTAATTCCAGGAAGTAGAGGTCCGACATATAAGTCGAGAGTCCAATACCCGAACTGATGTCCTCTTCAAATTGGCCAACACCAAGCCAGGGGGCAACAACAGAAGCTTGTTTCAAGAAATTCTCCACACACTGTCAGTGGCCAAGGAAGTTGACAAGTCAGATACATTGGCTATCTCCAATTTAAACTTAGGCTGGAGACCTCTATTATTGAATATCTCAAATTTGATATCATCCCTAAAGAAGAAAGGGAAGCAAGGAGGCTCATAAGAAAAGCACAGAACTACACCTTGATTCACAACGTTCTCTATAGAAGAGGAGTATCTACACCCTTAATAAAGTGCATTCCGACCTCCAAGACTAATGAGGTCTTAGAAGAAGTCCATAGTGACATTTGCGAAAATCACCTAGGAGCACGGTCGCTAGCTAAAAAAGTGATCCGAGCTGGCTTCTTTTGGCCGACCTTACAAAAGAAAGCAATCGACTTCGTCAAAAAATGTCCGCCTTGCCAAAAGCATGTTGACTTCCATGTGGCACCTCTAGAAGAACTAATTAGCATCACTTTACCTTGGCCATTTGCGAAATGGGGCTTAGACCTCCTCGGTCCATCCCTTTAGCGCCCAGACAGGTAAAGGACTTAATAGTTGGGATTGATTATTTTAGTAAGTGGATTGGGGAAGAACCCCTGGCTACTATCACGGCCCAAAGAAGCTAGAAATTTCTCTATAAGAACAATGTTATCCAGTTTGAAGTTCCACACTCCATTATCACGGATAGTAGAACTCAATTTACCGACTCAGCATTCAGAAGTTTGGTGGCCAGTCTCAAAATTAAGTACCAGTTCACATTGGTAGAACACCCCCAAGCTAATGGACAAGCATAAGCTACAAATAAAATCATATTGGCCAGACTGAAGCTCCGACTACAAGACGCAAAGGGCGCATGGGCCGAGGAGCTCCCTCAAGTCTTGTTGACAAATCGGACAACCCCCACTTAACAACTGGCAATCTCTCTTCCGACTTGCTTATGGCATAGAAGCCATGATTCTCATAGAGATCAATGAAGAGTCTCTAAGGGTTATATTCTACGACGAAGTAGGAAACATCCGAGTTCAAAGGGAAGAATTAGACCTCCTTCTAGAAGTCCGAGAACAAGCTCGGATAAGGGAGGAAGTACTAAAGCAAAGAGTGTCCATAAGGTACAACAAGAAAGTTATTAGAAGAAGCTTCACCACAGGCGACCTCATACTAATCCAAAATGACATCGGAATACAAAGGCCGGGAGAAAGAAAGCTGGCTTCGAACTGAAAAAGGCCTTACATGATCATTAAAGTCTTGGAAAAGGGTTACTTCAAAGTGTTTGACTTGCAAGAAAATGAACTTCCAAGGTCGTGGCACGTATGTAACTTGAAAAAGTACTATAGCTAGAAAGTGTACTTTACTCCCTGGTGTACTCTTTTTTCTGACTTCATAGTTTTTTTCTGAAAAGAATTTTCTATGAAGGGGGTTTTAACGAGGAACCAAAGCAAGGGCTAAGAGTTAGATGTCTAAAACTCTTAGTAGCAAAAGCACTTGTAAATTATTTTACTCTCATTTAATGATAATTCATTTCTTATTCCATTATCTGTTCTACGACACGCACTAACTTAAGCTAAAAAAATTGCAAAAATCATTGTCCGACCTAGATGATCGGCAAGATAATGTGACGAGGTTAAAAAAACTATAGGTAAAAGAGGTTGCCCTAAAATGAATCGCAGAAATAACTTAACAAATGACCGACCACCATAGGTCGGTAGTGAGTCTTTAGAATGGAAAAAGAATTACCTGAAGAGAGAATTATAAAGTCTTTTGACCTAATAAAGTTCACATGAATTAAAGAAAAGGTCAAAAACTTAGAAAACTATTCACAAAATGATGCTTCATTCTCCATGCACAAGTCATAACCATAAAAAAACACCTATAATGTAATAATAGGTGTAGAAGAAGCTACTATTTCAAAAAAGTCCTCAAAAGGGGCAAAGTCTATCAGAAGAAGTGTTCATAAGAGTATTTTAAAACTAAGTTATTACAAAAACATAAATTGTTCTCAAGACCCACAAGTTGGGCCATCAAATATTACAAAGCAAAATTAAGAAGGAGAAGTCCCTCAACCCGGGCGTCTGAGGACTTCAGATCTTCCATGAGGATATCTTCCTCATCCTCGAGAACAATCTTCCCATCAACTAAAACCATATCGGGATTAATAGGGGAGAGGTCTACCTTGAGAGCTATAACACGGAACTGGGCCTTCAAATTCTCGATCAATTCATCCATTCCCTAGCTATAGTCTCCTCTAGATCTGCATACCTTTTCCTTGACTTGGTGACTTCATCTACCAAGTTCAACTTTTCTCCAAAAACTCGGGTATAATTCTCCTCAGCCTTATTTTTTAAACACTCCTCCAGGGCACAAGCAACTTCAGATTGCTTCACCTTCTCCTGGGATTTCGAAAGATCGAACACAAGAATCTTCTTCTCCTATTCTAACTCCTACTTAGTCTCCTGCAAAGATGCCACCTCAGCTTTTAAATCAGACAAAGTACGCTGAGTGGCACCAAGGGGAGTCTTCTCAAGCTATCTCAATAAAGCCGAGCATACTTCAACCGTCCTTATCCCACCTCGGACTAAGACTTGAAGGTGGTTTTTCATAGAAATATTGTTCATACCCTGGGTCGAGCTGTCTGACCCGGGATGTTTAGCGACAAGGCAACCGACCTCTTCAGGTTCGACTATCCGACCTCTTCTCAAAGAGATTGGCCAAATTGCCAGGAAAGCCCAGTAAAGGGCCCAAATAGAGGAACACGACCTATATCCAAAGGCAGTCCAAGCCTATAGAGATAAGGGCGGTTCCCTTAAAGATAAGCTGACCTCACCTAAAGATAAGATAAGATAAGATAACTAACTTATCTTACCTAAGAAGGTCAGCCCACGACCATTATAAATACACTGGAGCACCCAGGTATAACTCATACTCTGATTCTACTAAAAACCTGCTTAATACCCTTGCTAACTTAAGCATCGAAGTCCCTTGCAGGTACCCCCACCCTCCGGTGGCGAAGGATCAGCAGTGCAGCCAAGCTCAACAAGTCGGATACGATAGCTCCGGCCTCCACTGACAGTTGGACCCATCATCTCTGATCAGCACAGAAGATCTCGACCGAGATCGACCTACAGTTTCAGATTACCCTCGGAACATTGGCGCCGTTGCTGGGGACCTAAAAGTCATCCCATCACCATGGCGGATGACCATGACAACGACCACGATTCGGATCTGGAAGATAGAACGCCACACAAGAACGCGAACACTACACCAAACGATACTCCTCAACCCAATAAAAACAATGATTCATCGACTGTGGTAGCCATGGAGGCACTTCAAGATTGCTTAAAACAACTTGAAAAAGAAGCCCAACATCAGCGAAAAGCTGGGAAGGATCTACAAAGGGAGATAAGGCGGCGCTGGAAATTAGAAGATAAACTTCTAAAACTCGAAGCCGATCTCAAAACCAAAGCTACTCGATCCATCCAGGAGGACAGCTCTCGCAAGGATCAAGATCCATTCACTAGGGAGATCATGAAGACCAAAATCCCTAAAGACTTTAAACTCCCGGATATGCCTTTATATGACGGCACTACAGATCCCAGTCATCATCTCAGCAATTTCAGAAGTAGAATGTACCTCACCGACGCCTCAGATGCAGTTCGCTGCAAAGCCTTTCCGACTACCTTAACAAAGACAGCGATCAGATGATTCGACAATCTACCTCCTAGGTCCATCTCAAGCTTCGACGACTTAGCTAAGAAATTTCTGGCCAGATTCTCCATCCAAAAAGATAAGGCTAAGCACGCCCCAAGTCTATTAGGAATCAAGCAAGGAGATCGAAAAAGTCTTCGCAACTACATGGAAAGATTCAACAAAACATGCCTGGACATACAAAGCCTACCAACAGAAGCCGCCATTATGGGCCTCATCAATGGCTTACGAGAGGGACCTTTTAGCCAATCTATATCGAAAAAACACCCCGAATCTCTGAACGAAGTACAAGAACGAGCAGATAAGTACATCAACATGGAGGAAAACTCCCGACTAGGAGAGACCTCAAAATCCGGGTTCACCTACCCCTCCCGGGATAAGAAATCCAAAAAGAAGGAAGATCGACATAGGGAGAAAATAAAAAAATATCACAATTACACCCCTCTTCGGGTGTCCCTTGTGGATGTCTACAGAGAAGTCTGTCACACTGAAAAAATACCTCCAGTTCGACCACTCAAAGGCAAAACAGGAGGAGGAAATCGGACTGAATATTGCGAATACCATCGAATCCATGGGCATTTTACCAATGAATGTTTTGACTTAAAGAACGTCATAGAAAAACTAGTAAGAGAAGGAAAATTAGATCGGTACCTGGCCACCCGAGACGATGAACAAAGAAAAAGAAGAAGGGACGAAGATGTCGGACGAACCGAGCGATCACCTCGTACACCACAAAGACATGTCCACATGATACACGGCGGATTTGCGGGAGGAGGAATCTCCAAATCATCTCGCAAAAGATATCTTAAAGAAGTATATCATGTCGAGGGGAAGGAGGAAGCACTCGACATCCCTGCAATTACTTTCACCAAAGAGGACGCAGTCGGTATCATCTCAGGGCATGACAATCCCATGGTCATCACTATTATATTGGCAAACACAAATCTCCACCGCACATTAATAGACCAAGGGAGCTCTGCCGACATCTTGTTCAAAACTGCCTTCGACAAGCTCGGCCTGGAAGAAAAAGAACTTAGAGCATACCCAAACAACCTGTTCGGACTGGAAGACACCCCAGTTCAACCACTAGGATACATCTCACTACACACAACCTTCGGAAAAGGAAACCAGTCAAGAACACTCAAGATAGACTACATCGTGGTTGACGTGAGTTTAGCCTACAACGCCTTAATAGGCCGGACAATATTGAATCAGCTCGGCGCAATAGTCTCGACTCCACATCTGTGCATAAAATTCCTAACTACAGAAGGGATAGCTATAATAAAAGCAGACCAAAAGATATCGTGCCGCTGTTACAGCAAAAGTCTAAACCTCAGAGGCAGAGGAGAAGAATTTCACACAATCGAACTCGGTGGAGTTCAGAGGCAGGAAGAACTCCGCCCACAACCTGAAGGTGAAGTAGAGAAAGTCCAAATCGGAGACATCCCGGACAAAACAACTAATATTAGTACGAGCCTAAAAGGAGACATAAAAGAATCACTCATACAGTTCTTACGAGATAACGTCAACCTCTTTGCATGGAAGGCTGCAAACATGCCAGGCATAGACCCCAAATTAATGTGCCAAAAGTTGGCGGTCTACCCAGGATCTCGGCCGGTACAACAGAGACGAAGAAAGCTCAGACCAGAACGATCCCAAGCTGTGGAAGAGCAAGTACAAGCTTTACTGGAGGCAGGATTCATAGGAGAAGTTAAGTACCCGCTATGGCTAGCTAACGTCGTCTTGGTGAAAAATCAAATGGGAAGTGGCGAATGTGCACCGACTACACTAATCTCAACAAAGCCTGCCCAAAAGATCCTTATCCACTCCCAAGTATCGACGCTCTGGTAGATGCTTCCTCTGGATATAAATACCTCTCGTTTATGGACGCATATTCGGGATACAATCAAATCCCGATGTATCCACCCGACCAAAAAAAAACTTTATTCTTAACCCCAAAAGCAAACTATTGCTACATCGTCATGCATTTTAGTCTTAAAAACGCGGGAGCTACTTACCAAAGATTAATGAATAAAGTCTTCACGGATCATATCGGAAAAATCATGGAAGTCTACGTGGACGACATGTTAATAAAGACACAAAGTGAAGAGACGTTACTGTCCGACCTCGCCTAAGTATTCGACACCATAAGAAGGCATGGCATGCGACTTAATCCTGCAAAGTGCACCTTCGCAGTAGAAGCTGGCAAATTCCTGGGTTTCATGCTCACACAAAGAGGAATTGAGGCAAATCCGGATAAATGCCGGGCCATACTCGACATGAAGAGTCCGACTTGTGTCAAAGAAGTACAACAACTCAACAGAAGGTTAGCATCCTTGTCCAGATTTCTAGCCGGATCGGCAATAAGATCTCTCCCCTTCTACGCCATCCTAAGGAAAGGGAAGAAGTTTGAATAGACCACCGAGTGTAAACAAGCCTTCCAAGATTTCAAAAGATTCTTGGGACAACCACATATCCTATCTTGACCACGAGAAGGAGAACCACTCATATTATACCTCGCGGTAGGAAGTCGGACAGTAGCCTCAGTATTAGTTCGAGAAGACGACAGTGGGCAACAACCCATATACTTCATTAGTAAAGCATTACAAGGATCCGAGTTGAACTACCAAAAAATAGAAAAATTTGCCTACGCACTCATACTGATATCTCGACGACTTCGTCCATACTTCCAGGCTCACACCATTAAGGTTCAGAGCAACCAGCCCATAAAAGGGATTTTACAAAAAATAGACCTAGCAGGCAGAATCTTGCAATGGGCAATCGAGTTGTCTGAATTTGATCTTCAATATGAAGCTCGGACAGCCATCAAATCACAATACCTGGCCGACTTCATTGCAGAATTTACAGACACCCTGGAACTCCCACAAAATGGAATCTCTATGTGGACGGTTCCTCAAATAAAACTAGAAGCGGCGCGGGTGTGATAATTGAAAGCGACCAAGGGACCCAAATTGAACTCTCCCTCAAATTCGGGTTTCCCGCCTCAAACAACCAAGCGGAATATGAGGCACTACTAGCTGGTTTGAAGCTGGCTAGGGAGGTTGGAGCTCAAAAGCTTATCATCTTCAGCGACTCACAAGTAGTCACTTCACAAATAACAGGGAGCTACCAAGCCAAGTATCCCACCATCAAAAAGTACTTGGATAAAACCAGGAAAAAGCTCGGACAACTCGGGGAATATGAGATCCGCCACATACCTCGCGAACAAAATGCTCGAGCTAATGCACTCTCAAAGCTAGCTAGCACCAAACCAGGGGGCAACAATAGAAGCCTCATCCAAGAAATGCTGCAGAACCCATCAATCTCGGAAGAGGAAAAAGTACTAGCCATAACAGGCTTGGATCAAGGATGGATGACTCCCATAATCAACTACCTCAAAATAGAAACGCTTCCTACAGATGAAAAGGAGGCAAAAAGGTTAAAACGGAAGGCACAATACTACACTATCATAAATAATACCCTATACAATAGAGGGATCTCAATACCATTGTTAAAATGTGTACCGACTTCCAACACAAAAGAAGTCCTAGAAGAGATACACAGTGGCACCTGTGGCAATCACCTCGGAGCATAAGCACTTACCAAAAAAGTACTCCGGGCATGGTTTTATTGGCCAACTCTACAAAAAGAAGCCACGGAGTTCGTAAAGACATGTACACCATGTCAGAAATATGCCAACTTTCACATCGCCCCGCCAGAAGAACTCATCAGCGTGACCTCACCTTGGCCATTCGCAAAATGGGGACTCGACCTTCTTGGACCCTTCCTTCAGGGATCGGGACAAGTTAAATTCCTCATAGTAGGGGTAGACTATTTCACAAAGTGGATCGAGGCAGAACCCCTAGCTAATGCCACTGCTCAAAGAAGTCAAAAATTCCTATATAGGAACATTATCACAAGGTTCGGGGTTCCATACTCCATCACCACAGACAATGGCACTCAATTTACAGATGCAAGCTTCAGAAAGCTAGTGGCCGACCTGAGCATAAAACACCAGTTCACTTCCGTAGAACATCCCCAAGCCAATGGACAAGCCGAAGCTGCCAACAAAATCATACTGGTGGGGCTCAAGCGAAGATTACAGGATGCAAAGGGAGCCTGGGCTGAAGAACTCCCACAAGTCCTATGGGCGTATCGAACAACGTCGCATTCCACCACAAAGGAATCACCCTTCCGATTAGCATACGGAATAGAGGCAATGATCCCAGTGGAGATTGAAGAAGGGTCGCCTAGAGTGATCCACTATAACGAAGAAGCCAACTCCCAACTTCAAAGGAAAGAACTCGACCTACTCCCAGAAGTCCAAGAAAGAGCTCGGATCAGGGAAGAGGCATTAAAATGACGAATGGCTTCGAGATACAATCAAAGGGTGGTGCCGCGAGGATTTGCTAAGAACAACCTCGTCGTAATCCGAAATGATATCGGAACAACTCGACCTGGAGAAGGAAAGCTAGCAGCAAACTGGAAAGGACCCTACCGAGTCATAGAAGTACTTGGAAAGGGCTACTACAGACTGTCCGAACTCGATGGGTGAGAGCTTCCTAGGTCATGGAACGCCCGCAACCTTAGAAGGTACTATAGTTAGGGACGATAAAAGGATCTTATGATAAGGCGCACTCTTTTTCCTGAAAAGGTTTTTTAATGAGGCGTCAAGCCAAGACCTATAAATTGCCCGACTTAGAGGGATAAAGCTCCCACATGTATATATTTGCATTTTTTTTGAATAAAATCTGTTCAAATCTCCTATAAATGATCAAGACACATTAATCTGAAACGTTCATCGTCCGATTACAAAGCTACAGATCGGCAGAAAGTGAAAATCAAATTCACTGCACGATCACGATAAAGACCAACAGATATGAAAACCAAAATTCATTAAAAGGTCGACCAAACGAGTATTAAACCCAATTTCTACAAAATCTGCAAAGATGAAAATAGAATAATGCAAGAAGTTATCGAAAGTGATCCATAGAAAGGACCTGACGAGGTCTTAATAAAATGGATTGCTAAAAAATAACTTAAATACTGACCGATGTAAAGAAGTCAGACCAGTCACAATAACCAAAGTTATAAGTAAATCCCTGGAAAGAGGTCTGGCCAACCCTATAAAAGAGGATTGCTATAACTTAGAAGAGATCGACATGACGAAGTCGGTCTCCTACAAACAAGTTATAAAAGTAATCCCTGAAAGAGACCTGAACAAGGTCCAAGAAAGAGGATTACAAAAATAACTTAGAAGAGATCGACATGACGAAGTCGGTCTCCTACAAACAAGTTATAAAAGTAATCCCTGAAAAAGACCTGAACAAGGTCCAAGAAAGAGGATTACAAAAAATAACTTAGAAGAGATCGACATGACGAAGTCGGTCTCCTACAAACAAGTTATAAAAGTAATCGCTGAAAGAGACCTGAACAAGGTCCAAGAAAGAGGATTACAAAAATAACTTAGAAGAGATCGACATGACAAAGTCGGTCTCCTACAAACAAGTTATAAAAGTAATCCCTGAAAGAGACCTGAACAAGGTCCAAGAAAGAGGATTACAAAAATAACTTAGAAGAGATTGACATGACGAAGTCGGTCTCCTACAAATAAGTTATAAAAGTAATCCCTGAAAGAGACCTGAACAAGGTCTAAGAAAGAAGATTACAAACATAACTTAGAAGGGCCCGACATGAAGAAGTCGGCCCAAAACATAAAGTTATAAAAGTAATCCCTGAAAGAGACCTAAACAAGGTCCAAGAAAGAGGATTACAAAAATAATTTAGAAGGAACCAACACAAGGAAATCGGTTCTAAAATCAACAAGTTATAAAAAGTAACACCTGAAAGAGACTCCACGAGGGTCCGAGAAAGAGGGTTACTAGAAATAACTTAGGCAAGACTGACATAAAGAAGTCGGCCTCCCCCAAACAAGTTGCAAGAGTAATTCCTAAAATAAGACCCAACAAGGTACAAAAGAAAAGATTGCTAGAAGTAACTGAAATGACGAAGTCGGCTCCCAAAAACCTTAACGTTATAAAGGTAAACAATAACAAAGGTCCCAACAAATAGGGTTATTAGAAATAACTTCAAGCCTACATAAGGAAGCCGCATACAAGTTAGATCCAAGCAACTACAACCTCAGAGGAATCAAGCCACAAGTATGAAGGCAATCTAAAGAGGTCAACAAAGCTCCAACACTCCGAAAAGCCTAAAAAGATACCAAGGCAGATGCAAACAGACATGATATGAAAAACATAAAGTTATAATAATAACAAGCTCAAGAGGCTGCCAAAATTAGCCCCAAGAGCTTGGAAACTATTTTGTTTTTCAAAATAAAGTTGCCAAACAAGCAACCAAAAGAGTGTCAACAGTCAGCAAACATCATAAAGAGTTTAAAAGCCCACAAGCCGGGCTATCTACACAAACATCTAGAAAACTATTTGTCTGAAGGCTTCTCGGCAACATCAACACGGGGTGAAGGAGGGCGAGTCCGAAGAGGTACTGCATCCACTATCCCATCATCCCTATTCAAGATTTGGCAATCAGGATCTGATTCAGGATGAACGACCTCAGAGGAAGGAGCTGAAGAAGTCGGCATAACAAAAGCTTTGGCCACAGGCACAGAGGGAGGCTCAACATCGTCATCATCAGGGTCGTCAGGGACAATTTGGCCATCCTTTACAACATTATCCAGACTGAATAGAGCAAGGTCGACCTCGGGAGCAAGAACCCGAACCTGCTCCTTCAGGTTCTCATAAGCAGCATTTACGCTGCCTACAAGGTAACCCTAGAGCTCGGCATAATCAACCCGGACAGACTCCAACTCCTCCCTAAGACGCATCACTTCCCTGTAGGTCGTGATATAGCTGTCCTTGTGCCTCAATGCCGTATCTTCAGCCAACCTCACAGAAGCCGCCAAGGCAACAGAACTAGCCTTTTCGACCTCCAATTCCTTCTCCAACTTGGTCACCTTCGCTTGGAGTTCCTCCTTCAAACCCTTCATCCGGTCGAACTCCTGTTTAGCCTCCTCCATGAAGGCTTTGGTGGCATGAAGAGAAAGATCTTGGGCAGTTCGGTACAGGGCAGCCCCCATATGTGACATCTTAATACTACTCCGAGTTATAAAATCTAAATGACGAAGGAGAGATACATCATCCATAGGGAGGGCACCATAAGGACCGATCTGCTGGTCGACAAAGCCAACAGCATCGAAATCAGGCGCATCCAGATTGAAGGGCTCGACAGTTCGGGGTCTTTTGGAAGGAGGAACGACAGGAGGGTAAGAAACGGCGGCAGAAGACTACAAAGGATCAAGTGCACAGACTCGAGGAGTAGGGATCATTCTCCTCGGTCCAGGTGAACTCGGTACAGATGGCTTCGGCAGAACCTGAGAGGACCCTTCTCCATCCGTCCTGGTCGAGATGTTCTGGGCCGCAGTAGCCTTTCTTGCTTTCTTGAAAGCCTTCATCGATTCATTATTCTTAGCCATCTCTGAAAAATGAAGAACAAACAGCTTTACAAACTAGAAAAAGAAGAAGGCAGCAAAGAAAAAACAAGAAACAAAATATATCAAGCAAATACCCAATGCAGTTCGGATAAGGGAGGGGTCCTCAAAAGATTTTTTAGTGTCCAAATGAGGAGGTTCCCCCCAAATGTCCTCCTCGTTCTCATCCAGAAAGAAAGGCCGAGCTCCTTCAACAGCCCGGACCTTAAAGAAGTAATTCTTAAAATCCCGAAAGGACTCATCATACATAGAAAAAACATTTTGCCCCTGGGCATACCTAAAAGAAATCCAAGAAGCCTTCTTCTTGGTAGTCCCAGGCTTGGTCAACACAAAAAGATACAAAAAGAGAGTTTGAGAAGGAGTAACAGCAAATTATCGACAAACCAACTGAAAAATCTTGATAAAACCCCAAGAGTTTGGGTAAAGCTGAGAAGGGGCAACATTACAGAACCATAACAGGTCAGTTTCAAAAGAAGTAAAGGGAAGAGTGATGTTCATTTGACTAAAAAAGAAATCATATGCATAGAAAAAGGGACGCTCTCCCTAAGTCAGAACAGGGAAGCAAACCCTATCGTCAGAATCAGGTGCTACCAACTCGTAACTATTCTCCTGATCTCCACTGCTACAAATTCGGTGATGTTTTCTAAGCTATACGCAAAATTCAGAATTGGCTAAAGAAACACACAGCAACACAAGGGAGTCCAACCAATCAGACATCCCCTCAGGAACCTTAGAAGATGCCTCAACAATATTTTTGCGAGAAGACATGGACAACTAGTCCTACAAACAAGAAAAGAAGATTGGATTACTAAAAAAAAAACATCTCGGACGAAACCAAAAGAACTCGGCCAACGTAACCCAGCGCAATACAAGCAACAAAAGGAAACCCCAGGATCCACATCAAAAAAAGATCCAGGGGCATCCTTGGGAGGCAGTTAATAGGACAAGAATTCAGGAAAACCTACAAGCTCACATACATCCTAACAGAAAAATAATAAACCCCCCTTTTGATCTGCAACTAAAGTGACATTTCAAAAAGAAAGCTGCGAGCCACAAATCGAGCAAAGTCATCAAAATAAACTACCTTCAAGACTCACCATCCCAGTTTCAATCAACAAACGAAGCTACTAAGCAACAAAATATCATCAAAGACGTAACCTTGTCCTCAGAGAAATAAAATCCCCCGAACAAGCGAAGTAAAGTCAAAACAAACACCGATATTCTTTTACAAAAATTCAGCAGCAAGAAAAAGCTACCAATAGGGCAAAAATCAAGGGGCAATCTTTGCAGAAGTAAACAAATGCAGTTTTTGAGTATCAAAAAACAACCAGAAGCAAGCAGTAAAACATGTAAAAGCCCTAAAAAGCCTTGATGAGCGGATAATTTATACGCTTTTTGGCATTATTTTTAGTATGTTTTTAGTATATTTTAATTAGTTTTTATTATATTTTTATTAGTTTTTAAATAAACATCACTCTTCTGGACTTTACTATGAGTTTGTGTGTTTTTCTGTGATTTCAAGTATTTTCTGGCTGAAATTGAGAGACCTGAGCAAAAATCTGATTCAGAGGCTGAAAAAGGACTGTAGATGCTGTTGGATTCTGACCTCCCTAAACTCAAAGTGGCTTTTCTGGAGCTACAAAAGCCCAATTGACGCGCTCTCAATTGCTTTGGAAAGTAGACATCCTGGGCTTTCCAGCAATATATAATAGTTCATACTTTGCCCGAGATTTGATGGCCCAAACAGGCGTTCCAAGTCAGCTCAAAAATTCTGGCGTTTAACGCCGGAACTGGCATAAAAGCTGGAGTTAAACACCCAAACTGGCACAAAAGCTGGCGTTTAACTCCAAGAAAAGTCTCTATACATGGAAGCTTCAACGCTCAGCCCAAGCACACACCAAGTGGGCGCGGAAGAAGATTTCTGCATTAATTACTGATTTCTGTAAACCCTAGGCTACTAGTTCTCTATAAATAGGACCTTATACTATTGTATTTTCAATCTTTGGACGTTTAGTCCCTAAACCTTGGAGGCTGGCCATTCGGCCATGCTTACACTATTATCACTTATGTATTTTCAACGGTGGAGTTTCTACACACCATAGATTAAGGTGTAGAGCTCTGCTGTTCTTCATGAATTAATACAAGTACTATTGTTTTTCTATTCAACTCAAGTCTATTTCTTCTCCAAGATATTCATTCGCACCCATGAACATGATGAATGTGATGATTATGTGACACTCATCACCATTCTCACCTATGAACGCGTGACTAACAACCACTTCCATTCTATATGCAAACAAGCTTGAATGTGTATCTTTTGGGTTTCTAATCTAAGATTAGAACCTTCGTGGTATAGGCTAGAATTATTGGCGGCCATTCCTGAGATCCGGAACGTCTAAACCTTGTCTGTGGTATTCTGAGTAGGATCTGGGAAGGGATGACTGTGACGAGCTTCAAACTCGCGATTGTTGGGCGTGTGACAGACGCAAAAGGATCAATGGATCCTATTCCAACATGATCGAGAACCGACAGATGATTAGCCGTGCAGTGACAGCGTGCGTAGAACATTTTTACTGAGAGGACGGGAAGTAGGCATTGACAACGGTGATGCCCAACATAAAGCTTGCCATGGAAAGGAGTATGAATGATTGGAAGAAGGCAATAGGAAAGCAGAGGTTCAGGAGGAACAAAGCATCTTCATACGCTTATCTAAAATTCCAACCAAAGAATTACATAAGTATCTCTATCTTTATTTTATGTTTTATTTATCTTTTAATTATCAATTCTCCATCACCATCTGAATTTGCCTGACTGAGATTTACAAGGTGACCATAGCTTGCTTCAAGCCGACAGTCTCCGTGGGATCGACCGTTACTCACGTAAGGTATTACTTGGACGACCCAGTGCACTTGCTGGTTAGTTGTGCGGAATTGTGACAAAGTGTGATTCACGTTTGAGAGCTCCAAGTTCTTTAGCGCCATTGTTGATATCACAATTTCATGCACCAAGTTTTTGGATAGCATTCAACTTAAACTCATCCTCATTGACTCTCAGGGTTACCTCCCCTTTTTGGACGTCAATGAGGGTTCGTCCAGTTGCTAGGAAAGGTCTTCCTAGAATGAGAGTTGCACTCTTGTGCTCCNNNTTTGGACTGAAGCTTTAGACTAACATTGCATGATTCCTGGAATTCTTATTAAAAAGTTTTGAATCTCTTTATTCTCTTTTCCATATAAGTTTCGAAAATCACAAAAAAATTTATAAAATCATAAAAATTAAAAATATTTTATGCTTCTTGTTTGAGTCTAGTGTCTAATTTTAAGTTTGGTATCCTGCATGCATTGTTTATTTGATCTTAGTTGCATTTTTTTATTGTTTCTCATCATTAAAAATTCAAAAATATTTTCAAATTGTGTCTTTTCAAGTCAATAATACAGAGAATTGAAGATTCAGAACATTCAGCAGAGGAATTAAACAGAAAAGCTAGGCGTTCAAAACGCGCAATGAAGAAGGAAAACTGGCGTTTAACGCCCAAAAAGGTAGCATTTTGGGCGTTAAACGCCAGAATGGATGCCATTCTGGGCGTTTAACGCCAGGATGACACTAGAGGGAAGATTTTGTTTTCAATTCAAATCTTTTTCAAATCATATATTTTCAATCATATCTCTTCAAAATCAATTTCTTTCCATTTTTTTATTATTTTCGAAAATCCTTGCTATAATTAATGATTTACTTCAAAATTTTCAAGTTGTTACTTGCCTATTAAGAAAGGATCAAATTTTAAATTTTAGAATCATGTCTTTTAATTTCTTGTTAGTCAAGTAATCAACTTTAATTTTAAAAACTTTCTTTTTCTAAATTGATTTTCAATCATATCTTCTCAATCATATCTTGTCAACCACATCTTTTTCAAAATTACTTTTTAATCATATCTTTTTAATTTCTAATTCCAAAATCTTTTTCAAAAATCACTTAATTTCTTTCCCAATCTTAATTTTCGAAAATCTCAACCAAATTTTCAAATTTCTTTTTATTATTTCAAAATATTTTTAATTTATTTTCAAAAATTCTTCCCCTCTTCTCACATCCTTCTATTTAAGGGACTAACACTGCTCCTCAAGGTGCAATTCGAACTCTATCCCTCTTGATAAGTTCGAATTCTCTTCTATCTACCTCCTCCTTCTATTCTTCTTTTCCTCTTACACCTCAAGGAATCTCTATACTGTGACATAGAGGATTCCATACTTTCTTGTTCTCTTCTCTTTCATATGAGAAGGAACAAAGATAAAGGCATACTTGTTCAAGCTGATCCTGAACCTGAAAGGACCTTAAAGAGAAAGCTAAGAGAAGCTAAAGCACAATTCTCTCTAGAGGGCCTAACAGAGTTTTTCAAGGAAGAAGAAACCATGGCAGCCAAAAACAACAATGCCAACAATGCAAGGAAGGTGCTTGGTGACTTTACTGCACCTACTCCCGACTTCTATGAGAGAAGCATCTCAATCCCTGCCATTGGAGCAAACAACTTTGAGCTTAAGCTTCAATTAGT
>NC_029790.2:20818392-20844131 GCF_000816755.2 Arachis ipaensis | reverse complement strand
TCCATTAGAAATTTGGAGGCACAAGTAGGTCAGCTGAGTAAGAAAATTACTGAACTCCCTCCTAGTACTCTCCCAAGCAATACAGAAGAGAATCCAAAGAGAGAGTGCAAAGCCATAAACTCGTCTCACATGGCCGAACCTGGAGAGGAGGAAGAGGCAGTGATCTCCACTGAGGAAGACCTCAGTGGACGTCCACTGACCTCCATGGAGTTCCCTGATAAGGAACCATGGGAATCTGAGACTCACACAAAGACCATAGAGATTCCATTGAATTTACTTTTGCCATTCATGAGCTCTAATGAGTATTCTTCCTTTGAAGAGGATGAAGATGTTACTGAAGAAAAAGTTGCTAAGTATCTTGGAGCAATCATAAAGCTAAATGCCAAGTTATTTGGTAATGAGACTTAGGAGGATGAACACCCATTGCTCATCAAAGAACTGGATGACTTGACTAGACAGAGATTACCTCTGAAGAGACAAGATCCTGGAAAGTTCTCAATACCTTGTACCATAGGCACCATGACCTTTGAGAAGGCTCTGTGTGACCTAGGGTCAAGCATAAACCTCATGCCTCTCTCTGTAATGGAGAAGCTAGGGATCATTGAGGCACAAGCTGCAAGAATCTCATTGGAGATGGCAGACAATTCAAAGAAACAGGCTTATGGACTTGTAGAGGATGTCTTGGTAAAGGTTGAAGACCACTACATCCCTGCTGACTTCATAATCCTAGAGACTGGAAAGTGCATGGATGAATCCATCATCCTTGGCAGACCCTTCCTAGCCACAGCAGAAGCTGTGATTGATGTTGACAGAGGAGAATTGATCATTCAAGTGAATGAAGACTCCCTTGTATTTAAAGCTCAAGGATATCCCTCTGTAACCATGGAGAGGAAGCATGAAGAGCTTCTCTCAATACAGAGTCAAACAGAGCCCCCACAATCAAACTCTAAGTTTGGTGTTGGGAGGCCACAACCAAACTTTAAGTTTGGTGTTGAACCCCCACATTCAAACTCTAAGTTGGTGTTGGGAGGTTCCAACATTGCTCTGAACATCTGTGAGGCTCCATGAGAGCCCACTGTCAAGCTATTGACATTAAAGAAGCGCTTGTTAGGAGGCAACCCAATTTTACTTATCTATGTTATTTTCCATTGTTATTTTATATTTTCTGTAGGTTGATGATAATGTGAAGTCACAAAAACAATTGAAAAATCAAAAACAGAATAAAAAACAGAACACCCTGGAGGAGAAACTTACTGGCGTTTAAACGCTAGTAAGGGTAGCAGAATGGGCGTTAAACGCCCAGCCTGGCACCATTCTGGGCGTTTAACGCCAGAAATGGGCACAGAGCTGGCGTTTAACGCCAGAAAAGGGCAAAAAGCTGGCGTTAAACGCCAGAAATGGGCAGCAACCTGGCGTTTAACGCCAAGATTGGCAGCAAGGGGCATTTTGCACACCACATGGTGCAGGGATGAAAAATCCTTGACACCTCAGGATCTGTGGACCTCACAGGATCCCCACCTACCCCACCTCTCTCTCTCTTCTTCACCCATTCACCAATCACCTCAATACCTCTTCCCCAAAAACCCCTCACCTATCAAATCCCACCATTCTCTTTACCACTCACATCCATCCTTCATAAAACCCCACCTACCTCACTATTCAAATTCAAACCACTTTCCCTCCCAAACCCACCCATAATGACCAAACCATACCCCCCCCCCTCTCCACTCCTATATCAGCCCCTCATCACTAGTTTCATTTTCACACAACATCCACACTACTTCTCCCCCTTGGCCGAAACACTAAGCCCCCTCCATCTCCTCTATTTCTTCTTCTTCTACTCTCTTCTTTCTTCTTTTGCTCGAAGACGAGCAACCTTCTAAGTTTGGTGTGGTAAAAGCTAAAGCTTTTTTGTTTTTCCATAACCATTAATGGCACCAAAGGCCAGAGAAACCTCTAGAAAGAGGAAAGGGAAGGCAAAAGCTTCCACCTCCGAGTCATGGGAGATGGAGAGATTCCTCTCAAGGGTGTATCAAGACCACTTCTATGAAGTTGTGGCCAAGAAGAAAGTGATCCCCGAGGTCCCTTTTAAGCTCAAAAAGAATGAGTATCCGGAGATCCGACATGAGATCCGAAGGAGAGGTTGGGAAGTTCTCACCAACCCCATTCAACAAGTCGAAATCTTAATGGTTCAAGAGTTCTATGCCAATGCATGGATCACCAAGAACCATGATCAAAGTGTGAACCCGGACCCTAAGAATTGGCTTACAATGGTCCGAGGGAAATACTTAGACTTTAGTCCGGAAAATGTAAGGTTGGCATTCAATTTGCCTATGATGCAAAGAAATGCACACCCATACACTAGAAGGGTCAACTTTGATAAAAGGTTGGACCAAGTCCTCATGGACATCTGTGAAGAGGGCGCTCAATGGAAGAGAGATTCAAGAGGGAAGCCGGTTCAACTAAGAAGGCATGACCTCAAGCCCGTGGCTAGGGGATGGTTGGAGTTCATCCAACGCTCAATCATTCCTACTAGCAAGCGATCTAAAGTTACTACAGACTGGCCTATCATGATTCATAGCATCATGATTAGAGAGGAAGTAGAAGTTCATGAGGTTATATCCCAAGAACTCTACAAGGTGGCAGACAAGTCCTCTACTGTGGCAAGGTTGGCCTTCCCTCATCTCATTTGTCACCTCTGCAATTCAGCTAGAATTGACATAGAGGAAGACATCCTCATTGATGAGGACAAGTCCATCACAAAGAAAAGGATGGAGCAAACAAGAGATCCCACTCATGGACAAGAGCATGAGGAAACTCCTCATCATGAAATCCCTGAGATGCCTCAAGGGATACAATTTCCTCCAGAAAACTATTGGGAGCAAATCAACACCTCCCTAGGAGAATTAAGTTCCAACATGGGACAACTAAGGGTGGAGCACCAAGAGAATTCCATCCTCCTCCATGAAATTAGAGAAGACCAAAGAACCATGAGAGAGGAGCAACAAAGGCAAGGAAGAGACATTGAGGAGCTTAAGCACTCCATAAGATCTTCAAGAGGAAGAACAAGCCGCCATCACTAAGGTGGACCCGTTCTTTAATTTCCTTGTTCTTTATTTTCTGTTTTTCAAATTTTTATGCTTTATGTTTATTTATGTTTGTGTCTTTATTACATGATCATTAGTGTCTAAGTGTCTATGCCTTAAAGCTATGAAAATGAATCCATCACCTTTCTTAAATGAAAAATGTTTTTAATTGAAAAAGAAAAAGAAGTACTTGAATTTCGAATTTTAAAATAGTTAATTATTTTGATGTGGTGGCAATACTATTATTTTTCTGAATGAATGCTTGAACAGTGCATATTTTTTTTGAATATGTTGATTCATGAATGTTAAAATTGTTGGCTCTTGAAAGAATGATGGGAAAAGGAGAAATGTTATCTGATGATCTGAAAAATCATAAAATTGATTCTTGAAGCAAGAAAAAGCAGTGAAAAGCTTGCAGAAAAAAAAGAGAGGCGAAAAAAAAGAGAAAAGAAAATGAAAGAAAAAGAAAAGCAAGCAGAAAAAGTCAATACCCCTTTAAACCAAAAGGCAAGGGTGATAAAAAGGATCCAAGGCTTTGAGCATCAGTGGATAGGAGGGCCCACAGGAATAAAATTCTGGCCTAAGCAGCTAAACCAAGCTGTCCCTAACCATGTGCTTGTGGCGTGAAGGTGTCAAGTAAAAACTTGAGATTGAGCGGTTAAATTCGTGGTCCAAAAGCAAAAAGAGTGTGCTTAAGAGCTCTGGACACTTCTAATTGGGGACTCTAGCAAAGCTGAGTCACAATCTGAAAAGGTTCACCCAGTTATGTATCTGTGGCATTTATGTATCCGGTGGTAATACTGGAAAACAAAATGCTTAGATGAGTTTGTGTGTTTTTCTGTGATTTCAAGTATTTTCTGGCTGAAATTGAGGGACCTGAGCAAAAATCTGATTTAGAGGCTGAAAAAGGACTGCAGATGCTGTTGGATTCTGACCTCCCTGAACTCAAAGTGGCTTTTCTGGAGCTACAAAAGCCCAATTGACGCGCTCTCAATTGTTTTGAAAAGTAGACATTTTGGGCTTTCCAGCAATATATAATAGTTCATACTTTGCCCGAGATTTGATGGCCCAAACAGGCGTTCCAAGTCAGCTCAAAAATTCTGGCGTTTAACGCCGGAACTGGCATAAAAGCTGGAGTTAAACGCCCAAACTGGCACAAAAGCTGACGTTTAACTCCAAGAAAAGTCTCTACACATGGAAGCTTCAACGCTCAGTCCAAGCACATACCAAGTGGGCCCGGAAGAAGATTTCTGCATTAATTACTGATTTCTGTAAACCCTAGGCTACTAGTTCTCTATAAATAGGACCTTATACTATTGTATTTTCAATCTTTGGACGTTTAGTCCCTAGACCTTGGAGGCTGGCCATTCGGCCATGCTTACACTATTATCACTTATGTATTTTCAACGGTGGAGTTCCTACACACCATAGATTAAGGTGTAGAGCTCTGCTGTTCTTCATGAATTAATACAAGTACTATTATTTTTCTATTCAAATCAAGTTTATTTCTTCTCCAAGATATTCATTCGTACCCAAGAACATGATGAATGTGATGATTATGTGACACTCATCACCATTCTCACCTATGAACGCGTGACTGACAACCACTTCCGTTCTATATGCAAACAAGCTTGAATGTGTATCTCTTGGGTTTCTAATCTAAGATTAGAACCTTCGTGGTATAGGCTAGAATTATTGGCGGCCATTTCTGAGATCCGGAACGTCTAAACCTTGTATGTGGTATTTTGAGTAGGATCTGGGAAGGGATGACTGTGACAAGCTTCAAACTCGCGATTGTTGGGCGTGTGACAGACGCAAAAGGATCAATGGATCCTATTCCAACATGATCGAGAACCGACAGATGATTAGCCTTGCGGTGACAGCGTGCGTAGAACATTTTCACTGAGAGGACGGGAAGTAGCCATTGACAACGGTGATGCCCAACATAAAGCTTGTCATGGAAAGGAGTATGAATGATTGGAAGAAGGCAATAGGAAAGCAGAGGTTCAGGAGGAACAAAGCATCTTCATACGCTTATCTGAAATTCCAACCAAAGAATTACATAAGTATCTCTATCTTTATTTTATGTTTTATTTATCTTTTAATTATCAATTCTCCATCACCATCTGAATTCGCCTGACTGAGATTTACAAGGTGACCATAGCTTGCTTCAAGCCGATAGTCTCCGTGGGATCGACCCTTACTCACGTAAGGTATTACTTGGACGACCCAGTACACTTGCTGGTTAGTTGTGTGGAATTGTGACAAAGTGTGATTCACGTTTGAGAACTCCAAGTTCTTTGGCACCATTGTTGATGATCACAATTTCGTGCACCAAGCCTCCACAGAAGTACTAGGAGTACGCATAAAGACGAAAAGGAAGCCAAAAAATACATCACAGTGACGAACAAACACAAAGACCACAAAGAGGTTCAAGCTTTCCAACATACATTCAGAATCAAAGTTTTACCAGAAAAATGATGAGAACAAGAAAGTAAGAAAAAACCAACCTGGAAAAAGCAGAAAGCCTCGAGAGAAAGTTGAAGAGAGGAGCAGAATCTGGAATCGCCCTTCCACAGCCAGAAGGAAACAATAACCAAGCAATGTCGCAAGGAAAGAGGCGAAAGCTACAAACTCCAGGCGAAACAGAAAGAGAGAAAGAACAGGGAGGTTATAGAGAAGAGAAACCGTTTTTCTGAAATGTGAAATTCAAAATAAAGAGGCTAAGAGAAACAAGGTAATTAAAACCAATTAATGAGGGTATTAAACCCTCGCACGTTCCCAAGAACAGAGCGCTAATACAAAAGCGCGCGCTTTCAGAAGAAAACATTCCACATTCAAAAAGGAAGATTCTACAAAGAAAGAAGTCAACAAATGCTCGAGTTCGGCTTCACCCGAGAAGGATCGAAGTCCTAAGACTAAGACTCGATCTCAAAAAAAAAGACCGAGCTCGAGCAGGGGCACTGTTCATACCCTGGGTCGAGTTGTCCGACCCGGGATGTTTAGCGACAAGGCGACCGACCTCTTCAGGTCCGACTATCCGACCTCTTCTCAAAGAGATCGGCCAAATTGCCAAGAAAGCCCAGTAAAGGGCCCAAATAGAGGAACACGACCCATATCCAAAAGCAGTCCAAGCCTATAGAGATAAGGGCGGTTTCCTTAAAGATAAGCTGACCTCACCCAAAGATAAGATAAGATAAGATAAGATAACTAACTTATCTTACCTAAGAAGGTCAGCCCACGACCATTATAAATACACTGGAGCACCCATGTATAACTCATACTCTGATTCTACTAAAAACCTACTTAATACCCTTGCTAACTTAAGCATCGGAGTCCCTTGCAGGTACCCCCCACCCTCCGGTGGCGAAGGATCAGCAGTGCAGCCAAGCTCAACAAGTCGGATACGATAGCTCCGGCCTCCACTCACAGTCGGACCCATCATCTCCGATCAGCACAGAAGATCTCGACCGAGATCGACCTACAGTTTCAGGTAACCCTCGGAACAAATATCGTCCATGCTTATAAAGCTATGGAGAAGGACATGTTTCTCACAAATCGCCACAGCATCAAAGCCTTAATCATATACACTCCTTGATTCGAAGGTTTTACATTTTTTAGGCTTTGGTTCGGGAAAAGGAGGTGCAAGAGAAATTGTTTGATTATCAAAGTCAGCAGGAGGAGTAAGAGGAGGCGAAGTCGGATTAGAAACAACCTTAACCAATGTAGAAGCACCTGAGTTCGACTTAGAAGGAGAGGAGAGGTCACCCGATTTACCGACCTCCTTCAGTTGAATAACTCGGACAACAATATTCATTGTACGAAGAGTTTTCAAGGCTCCCGACCCACTAGTCATCTTTTCTACAAACCCAAAACATCAAAGTCGGATTGCATCAGCATATAAATTGTCAATAAAAGAAGTATCTACAAAATACAAAGAAATACTACCTAGCTCGAGACGAACATGGCTTGACTTTCCTAGTAAGAATTTTTTGGTGTCAAGATTGGGAGCTCGACCTCAACACTCCTGGAACAAGGCAACTACACATTCCTCTACCTCATCCAAATCATCAAGGTTATACTTAATAGCTATAGAGGACTCCTCCCAGGATAAACTAAAAAGGGCTTCATCCCTCTCATTAAAAAAGAAAGGTCGGAGACCTTCGATAGATCAGATTTTGAAGAAATAATTTTTGAAATCATGGAAAGAATCATCAAAAATGGCAAAGACCTTCCTCTCCTGAATAGCTCGGAAGGAGATCCAGCCCTGCTTCTTAGAACTGAATGGTTTGGTAAGTTGGAAGAGATAAAGAAAACTTTCGAAGAAAGAGGGAGGTCGAGTTCACGGCAAAGCAGCTGGTGAATTTTCAAAAAACCCCAAGAATTAAGATGGAGCTGAGAAGGGGCAACTTTACAATGACTAAAAATCTCGAACTCAAAATCAGAAAAAAGGAAGACTAACTCCCAACTTTGTAAAAAAGCATTCGTACACATATATGAAATGGTGTTCCGACTTGTCAAGTCGAGGGAAACAAACTCTCTCCTCGGGATTGACAACTATAATTTTATATTTACTCTCATCGTCCCAATCTCTACACAACCTATGCTGTCTACGAAAGGTCTCGGCATATTCATTATCAATAACAGGGACAGCAGTAAGCACGGTTATATCTACCCAATCTAGGTTGGACGGGACTTTAGACGACATGTTAAGTATTACTAAATGAGATATAAAGCTATACCTACAAATACAACAAAAAGAAAATCATCACTACAAGTCGATAAGCCAGGCAAGACAAATAGAAACATTCCGATAAAGTCACAAGAGGTTGGACCACCTCCAACAAGCAAAAAAAAGAACTTAAAAGTTCTCAAAACCTCTTATGAACCAAATCATTGAACAACACCACTACAAGTTTGAAATGGCACCATTTCTAGAAGGGAAAAATGACACCATTTGGGCACCAAAAGGCAAAACCCCACACTCAAATGCACAACAAAAAAATAAAATTTTCAAAAAAAAAAAAAATAACAAAGCAATCACAAAGAGCATACCAACAAGAAATCGTTATCACTTACGTCAAAAGATAGTACCAAAAGTATGTCACCCAGCAAAAACACAAAAATATAGAAAATAAAGCTTAAAAGGCCAAAGAACCAACCTTAAGGAAATACGAAGCGGGAAGAATGTATGAAAATAGCAAACACACGAACGTTCTAAACTTCCCAGGAAAAATGCGAAGCAAAAATTTAGAACCTCAAGACAGAGAAATCTTGAAAAGGTTGTGATGAAGAAAATGAAAGGCTTGGAGAAAGGGAGAGTGATGCATAAAACATTTCAAAAGAAGCAAAAAAGAAGAAAAAGAAAAGGGTTTGAGTATTTATAAGACACTAGGGGCAAAAGGGTAATTTCACCCCTCCCATTTATGACGTGCAACGTTACCAAAGTAACCATAGAGAAACGTATAAATGATTGCGAAAAGACATGACACCTCAAGTTCATAAACACACGTCGAATACCCGACCTAACCCCTAGAAAGGCAGCATGCCCGACATGATGCACTAACACACATGAGACCAGTCTAATATACAAATGCTCGAGTCTGACCTCATGAAGCTCGGACTCAAGCAGAGGCACTATTCATACCCTGGCCCAAAAACATAGCTAGACCCAAAATGAATGAGGTCCAATTAAGAGAATCGATCCAGTAAATACCTACCCGACCTTGTAGAAGTCAGACACTGCGACAAGAGTCTGTCCCTACTTATCCAAATAAGTAATCGACTCCTAAGATATCTCTAATTCATTTGGAAGGGAGATCTCAATGACTTTCCTAAAAAGAGAGAACGGTTATCCACCAACAAAGGTGGAACTACTCTAAAAAATGGTTATCTATTCTACTATAAATATACTGACACCCTTAGGTATATTCAGAACCCAATCTACTAAAAACATGCTTAAACCCTTGCTAACTTAAACATCGGAGTCCCTTACAGGTACTATCCCCCACCTCTTCACAAACAATTCGGACAAATTCACCCTCGTTGGAGAAAACGTCGGACATACGATTCAAAAGCACTTGGACCTCATATTCAAGCCCAAAGCAATCCAATTTAGGTAACCCTCAGACAATATTCATATAACTAATCATAATTTTCTTTTAAGAAGAAGTTTATTCTTACAATTGGAGGATGCGCTACAAAAAGCAAATAGCACTAAATAGTTATTTTTAACTTACAAATATAAACAATTAGTTCATTTATAAAAAAATTATATGTATATCCAAATCAATTATTAATATAAAATATATATTAAAATACAAAATACACATTAAAAATAAATTAAACAATACATATATTTATATATAAATACACAATGGTTAATTTTGATGATTAATTTTAATATACAAATAACATTTTTATTATTTTAGGATGGTGACTAGACAACACAGCCACAATCCACAAATTTTTCACTTTATTTATCGGTGTGATTATTTGGCCAAAGGTTTGTGTGATAGATATTTTATAACGTAATCAATTGTAGGTCTTATAATAGAAAAATCAAAAATGATTAGTCGCAGAGTTTAAAGATCCCCATAGATGTAGACAGAAAACCCCACGTTTGAAATGTTACAAAAGCACTTTGCAAGGGTACTGGATGGAAAATACTATAAACTATAAAGTGTGTCCGAAGGAGGGAATTGTTATACTTATTTGGAATGACACCACTTGTGCAATACATTGGCCTCAACAATAGCCATGAAGAAACATTCCATGTTCAACAATGAACATATAACTCTGATGAAAGTGATAGAACCAAAGCATAGGAAGCTAATTTCAAGTTCTGAATTAAATTATTATTATGTGTTTGTGAGACATCAATTTATAAATGCAGAGTCACGATTCAGCGGTCCTCCTAGGTAATAATTGGATCGAAGCCAATAATTGATGAATGAAACTTTCATGGTAACCTTATTATCAAAACACTAGAATACAAAATTTATGGTGTCAGGAGGAATCCCACCCGTGAAGCGTTTCAGTGAGAGTCCACTATACTACGGACAGTGTAATTCATTTGAAGTTCTGTTTGGTGTGAAATCTCTTTCATTGCCATGACATGAAGAAGAAGAAAAACATAATTAGCATATTAATTAGACTGTGTGTGCTGATTGGATCATTTTCAAATCTAACTTTTTGAGTCTCACAACAGACTCTACATGTCCTCTCAAAGTGTGCAATTCCCCCAGCCTGCATGCATTCATTATCAAATGGGACTTGTCAAGGATTCTTATATATGGGAGTGGGACTTGTCCAGAAAGGTAGCATATATAACATTTCTCATAAAATTATGTTGAAAACTCACGTACAGTTGGCTAGATGTGAAGTTGATAATTGAGAACTGTTAAATAATTTGACTAAATTACCATCTAGTGATTTTTAACTATCAACTTCACGTGAAGACACCTACATGTGAGATTCCACCTAAAATTATATTATATTAAAGTACCTGGCTATTTCGGCGCGGCGCCTGGCTTGTTCAGCTATCCAAGAAGAGCTCCTCTCGTTGGCCCCGAGGTCCACAGCCATGAGTCCTTGCAGACTCCTCTGAGAAAGAACCCACTTTGCAGCCCTGTCTTCCTTTCCATAGTCTTTCTTTGATGTAAAAGCAGTCTTTTGAAACACACAAGAACATTTCAATAAGCAAGATCATATCATATCTTATTGGGACCAAAGTCAATAAAAGAAAAAAATATCTGCACTAACCTTCTTGTCAAATACCAGATTCCAGGCTTCTCCACTCAAAGCATAGCGCACTATGAACTTAATGATGTCCAAAGGCACATAAAACACTAAACTATATAACCATATAACACCAGCCCACCGCCATCCAATTCCTCTTATATAAGCAAAACTGATGTGTGCATAGACAGCAATCAAGGTGGCTACCTGAACAGTTGGAGCGTTAAAAACAAACCCATTCGAAATTCGAGTCATACTTATTTGCAGTTGACATTTTGAGTAAACCTTACCAATTGAGCTATTACAAAGGCACACATTAGTAGAACTCCTGGTCTCTCTAGGAATGACCAGCCGCGGCTGCGAGTCACAAAAATTAAAGCTTGGCTGATGATGCTAACTTGCAGATATACAGCGGATGCAACTTTCTCACTGTCGCTGGATAAGGATGCTACATGGAAGTGAGTCTGCAGTAATGCAACATTCAGCTTTAAAAAAATGTTTGTCCACGAATAAGGTCTAATTACAAATTAGTTTTGTACCTCAAAGAAAGTGGTGTCAACTACTGCCCAGTAGAATAGGACAGTAACCAAAGCAAGGTACGTGCCAATGACAATTCCTGTGGCAAATATCTCTGGCAGCTTCCAACTATCAGGTGTAGGGGATGGCTTCACTCGGTCTTTCGATATGGTCATGATCGTACCTAAACAATAAAATTATGAGTACAAAGTGGGGGTGTTCGCGATGTGGTTTGGATCAATCCAATCTGAAGTATACTACAAAGTACGTATGGACCTTTGTAAAATCAAGTTTAAAAAATGGAAGCGAAAACCGACGTGTGAAGAAGTATTACCATCATTCAGTATTGCAATAATAAGGACCATGAAAGGTGGGAAATCAAACTCCCAAATCAAAGCTAGGAGCACAAAACCAAGCTGCAAGAGAGTTTAGGTAGATAAGTTATATGGAAGTCTAGAAAGTAGAAATGCGTGTGGAATAGAATTGGAACTTTGTTTAATTACCACTATCCTTATTGTGATGGAAACAGCATATATCTGCATGTAACAAAGCTGTCAATTTTGCCTCAAGTAAATGTGAAGTATCATGTAAGACTACTTTCTGGGAATCATGCTTTCAAGTTTAATTTCAACTCAACTGTATAATTTTTCATTCTCTGAAATATAGCTCGGCTAGTTAAGACGGCGCTGATGATGACACTTAAGCCAGGCTCAGTTAAGACCAGATCAGCGGCACCTCTTGCAGCATCTGTAGCATCTGACACAGCTATTCCAATATCTGCTTTCTTCAGTGCTGGGGCATCATTCACTCCATCTCCTGTCATTCCAACTACATGCTTCTTTTCTTGCAAAATTTTCACTATTTCATATTTATGTTCTGAAAGTATCACATTGATAAAATAATCAGTTAAACAGATCTAGCGAAACGGTATCATTTACAGAAATAATAGATAACATCATTCAAAAGAAATTCATTTGGATCACTTCTTATTTGGATGCTAAGTATGGTTTACTTTTCTTAGAACAATTCTCAGACTTTTGCACCGAGAATCAGAATAATGTACCAGGAAATACACCAGCAAAGCCATCTGCCTTTTCGATGAGCTCGTCGACTGGGAGTGCTTCATTTTCATCTTTTTCACGTCCCAATAAAGATGAAGAAGGATACATGTTTGTCCCCATACCAAGTCTTCTGCCAGTCTCCTTTGCAATTGCCAACTGATCCCCTGCATATTTACATACATTAATCTTTTGGCCTAGAAATAAATATTTCCTTGCATAATAAGGGAGAAAAGTACCGAATTGGAGGCATATGTTATATCATTTTAATATCATTACTACATACTTACCTGTGATCATCTTAACACAGACTCCCAGGTTAAGTGCTCTCCTGATGGTCTCAGCACTATCATGCCTTGGAGGATCAAAAAGAGGCAACAAACCACAAAATGTCCATGGACCTCCAGGACCATCCGTGAATTTTTCAGGAATTTCCTGAAAGATTTTACCTTGAGTAAGTCCATTCAATTACCAAGCATGGAAATAGAGGAATGGCATGCCACGCTACCTGATAAGCCACTGCAAGAGATCGCAGTCCCCTCTCAGCAAATTTGTCAATGATTGCATGCACTTTTCTAGCAATCTCGTCTTTCTCTTGGCACATATTTAGAATCTGGTTTTCAAGAAACATGTTAAAGAAGCTTTATGAATTTTTTATACAAAACTAAAGGAAATGACAAGCATCTTATACTAGGACTAAAACTCGTGTGCGAAAAATGTGTGTCAGAAACACCTGTTCGGGTGCTCCTTTGCTGGCCCTGTAAAAGTTACCATCTGTATCAATATATGTGATTGCTGTGCGTTTATCTACTGGATTGAAAGGTAGAAAATGAAGCTCAGTAATGTTTGCACGTGCCTGCAGAGAAATCATAGAAGGGGGTTTGAAAACATATGCATTGGCATTGTTGTATCAAAGTAACACGGATGTCTTTACCTCCTTTGGATCAGCTAGCATGTTAACAATGGCACTGTCAATGGCATCTTGGTTTTCCAGTCTGGATGCTCTGGCTGCTAATAGAATAACCATATCTCTGTCCATGTTTCTGTTAAAGACCTGTTCAACAAAATCTCAATAAGGACAATAACAACAGAGATAATGACCTTGTATGTCATCTCCTTCTCTTACCTCTACAAGGTTTCGATCAACGGTTAGCCGGTTTAGTGTAAGAGTTCCAGTTTTATCACTGCATAGGACATCCATCCCAGCCATTTCTTCAATGGCTGTCATTCTCTTTGTGATGGCTCCCTTGAAAGAAGAACAAAGAGCTTATTCAGTATCAAGCATAAATATCTTCCAATAACAAATTGTTGAGAGTTTTACCTGCTGAGAAAGACGATGAGAGCCGATTGCAAGTGTCACAGACAGTACTGTAGGCATGGCAATGGGTATTCCTCCAATCAAGAGAACAAGAAGGTTGTTAATTCCATCCCTGTATGAACGATGCTCCACTGGGAACATTATGATTATTTCAAGTAGCATCCCTATAGCTATAGAGCAAATGCAGAAGTTACCAATTGAAGTAAGGACCTGCACAAAAGATACCAAAAACACTCATCCATACTTAAATAATTGGGCTTGTTAAAATTACCTGATACAAAATATGTTAACAAGTTTCCAAATTTACCTTCTGAAAGTGCCCAACAACTTCTGTGCTATCTACCAAATGTGCTGCCTTTCCGAAAAAGGAATGAACTCCTGTTGCTATCACTACAGCTTCAATCTCTCCCTGCTTACATGTTGAACCCGAAAATACCTCATTGCCCGTTCTCTTTGTGACAGGTAAAGATTCTCCGGTAAGCGCCGACTGCATAAGAAAGCATCTTGATTCTTGATACCATTAAACAAAAAATAATTGTAGTATTAGATTTCTTTCTTTGAGAATGACTTGCCTGGTCAATTTTTAGAGGGTCCCCTTCAAGCAATCGAGCATCGGCTGGAATGATATCTCCTAGCTTTATGCTGATTATGTCTCCAGGTACTAATATAGCTGCATCTTGCTCTTGCCATAGCCCATCTCTTAGAACCTGCAAAATTGCATATAATGCAATTATACTCATTAATGGCAAGGAATCACTCTATGTAACATATGCATATAATATAGCTAATGAATTCCAGAAACAGATGTCAAAGAGAAAGAATAATACCTTTGTTTTAGGAGCTAAACGAGCCATTAGTGCTGCTGCAGCATTACCAGCATTATTTTCTTCTATGAAACTTATTGTTGAGTTTATTACCAGAAGGCATAAAATTCCTACAAAGTCTTGCCAATCAGGACCTTCCCCCTGAAAATATCTCTCCAAATAAGTACCCAATGAATGGTTAAAGAACCATGTGGATTGAAGAGTGAAGGCGAATATGTTCTCTACTTACTCCCCCATTAGCAAGGATAATTGCCATCAATGCTGCAGCTTCCATAACCCATGACAGAGGATTCCACATAAAACTTAGAAATTTCAGTATTTTATTCTCCTGCAATAACAGTTGAGGATGAGGTTATAGTTACAATAATTTCTTCAATTATATGCATAAGTTCTTGCTAGTCAATTAGCTATGCATGGTGACCTTTGATACCAAATCCATCGGCCCTTTCAGCTTTATAATAAATTAGTACAAAATTTATAGATTATATAGAACATAAATAATTTAAATTAAGATTTTTTGTTTCAATTATGGTTCAAAATTTTTCGATTTACATCAAATGTATCTCTGAAAACTAAATTTTTAAGACGTTTAGGACTAATGTATTAATAATACTTGACAACTAAGAGTTAATTTATTTGTGTTAAAAATTGTTCTTATGAAATTCTTAATAAATTAATCTTAAACTTCTTAAAAAATTAGTTGCTACGGGTACATTTGATATAAATCGAAAATTTTTTATACAAATTAAAATAAAATAAAACTTATGAGTATTTTTTAAATTTTTAAAAAATTTTAAAAATAAAAGATATACTTTGTCCTGAAATCAAATTTCTATAAATAATATGATACTAGATTTCTTGTGGTGGAAGAAACAAACAGGAACATCTTGAACTTTGATCAATACGAACAAATGACAGCAGCATGCTCATATTCAACCTCCAATCTATCTATTACAATTTAATAAAGGAAAGCCCAAAGTAGTGTTACCGTGAATAAATGACACATAAAATTTTAAATTTTATATAAAATTGTCACGTTATCCATTGTAACATAGAAAAATACATTTATCTTAAAATTACATTTATACTACCATAGAGAATAGCATCTATATTATCAACCTAGCATTAATCTCATAATTTCACACACTAAATTGTCTAATTCTAAAAAGAAATGATATGAAAAATATTAATTCATATCAATATTTTAAATTTTAATATTCTATATCTTATTTGAAGAATAAATTTCATTCTATGAAAATCTATTTATTTATTCATCTATCTACCTATCAATTGCCTTCTAATGTTACAACATGAACATTTTAGTAAAATTGTCATTTTAAAATTTTTCTATCGCTATATCACATCACTTTTTATTCTTTTTATATAGTATTTAGTCTTACCTTTGAATTTTTTTACTCTTTATTTTTATGTAGTTTGCTATATGCCTTTAGTAATAATGTTATTTCTCTTTAATAAATATACATTAATTAATAAATTTATTCTATTTTTTTATTCTCACTCATGTTGATGTTTACTATATAAATCAACATTTATTTTACATATTTTTTTTAACTCTTCTCACATAATGTTATGTCTCTCACTCTTTCTCCTTATCTTTGCTAATATTTTACATAATTATTTAAAAAATTTAGTTAATGATCACAATTTCTTATTCTAGTTTGTTAAATAATTTGTTCATTATATGTTGGATAATGAACTCCTAAAATATTATAATGTATGATGTTCTTACAATGTTTTTAAGTTTTCATTTTCTATTTTTGATCTAATTGTGTTTATCAATTATATATTGTTTTTATCATTTATATATCCTTTTTTTTTCACAGTTTATATTTTTAAATATTATTTAGTTGTTATAATAATGTTAAAAATATACGATGTCATGATTTATGAAAAGATGAATGTTATTTTTAATTATTAAAATATGTTTATGTTTGAATTACATTTATTCTTGCGCTATAGTATTTAAATTTGCTAAATATATATATTAAATGATGAATTTCTTCAAAAAATAAAATATATAATATCTTTATAATTTTATCATGTTATATGTAACGTGACTTGACGATATTATTCTGTGCTTAGGAATGAAAGAATCAATACAATAAAAAAACATTGTTATTTACATAAAAACATCTTTGTATAAAAATAATAACTAAAATATTATCATTTACTATGTTTGATGTTTCTGTGTTTTAAACTTTAAAATAATCTAAAATATTCTTGCAACAGATATACAATTATAAAATATTCCACAGGATCAGAACAATAAATTAAACTCAAAGGAAAAAGAAATAAAATATTAATAGTATTTCTTTTTGCCTAGATATTAATTAAGTTTACTCATTTTGAAAAGTAATTAAAGTCTCTCTGTTGTTGTGTAATTTGCATAAAAAATTTTCACATTATTCTCATATATAGTAGTGCCTCCCTAAGATAATTATGATTTTGGAGACATAAGAAATCTTCTGGAAAGAATCTAAGCCAGGGAGACACAACCTCTTTTAATCATAACAAGCTAATTTTATGTTTGGATTAATGTCAAATTTTTTAGCCACTAAGCAGTTCTACTTCTATCAAGCTTCACATGCTATTATTGTATATGAGGAACTTGAGAAAATCAGAAAATGTTCAGAGAAGATTGTTCTTAGCTTACTTTCCTCTCTTCAAGTTTGTTGGGGCCAAATATCTGCAGCCGGGCTTCAGCGTCGTCAGATGAAAGCCCAGTTCGCGATGTTCGCAACTGTTGAAATACTTCTTCCAATGGTATGCGCTCCTGACCAAAATTATTGAGTGCTACTTATTCTACAATTTGCAAAGATTGGGGATGAAACTGAAAATGCACTATTGTACTGACTATCCTGCATTTGTTAGATTACTTACCAAATCAATACCATCTCGGTTGAAATTCTCGGGATCGAGCAGAGGCTTATCCAGTTCCTCAGCCATGTTACAACTACAGATTAAGCAGATTCAGTTCTTAGGATTAGTGAAGTGCAGTAAGTTCAATAATTAAGACCATATAATAATCCATATAGTTCAAACTTAGAGTATTACCTGCTTTTCCGAGAGAGGGGGGTTACACAAAAATGAATCAAAGAAGGATGGATAGTTCCATTACTTGCATATCTAAATGGGATTGGTGTTTGACTGGTTGGTAAAATCCATGCAGCATGCATATTGTGGGATATGGGATATAGGGTGCATCACCTTCCAACAAAGTTTAATTAGATTTGACCATGGATATGCAACACCAAGAACATAACAAGACCGTTGGTTTCAACTACCCTTCATAACTTGCCTATTCCTTCATCAACCTAACTAACCGTCTTTAATTAGTAGCATACTAACATATATGTGCTCATCTTTATATATTCATTAAAATATGACCAAAATGTTCTCTTGACAATTACGTGGAGTTTACCACGTATGGCGTATACATAGCAACACAGCACGTTTTTCCAATTATTTTATTTGTATTATATTGTTATATGCATTTCTTCTTCTATTTAAAATTAATTGAAAAATTCCTTTTTAAACTATATATATGCATTTGAACCACAAAAATAGAAAAAACTTGATAATACAAGATATATGCTACCTTGAACTAGGAAAGATATTATTGTAGTTTGTGTTCGAATGTAAATATTGTTTGGGAGCTCCAGTATCTTAAGACCATTGACAATTTGACATGAGGGAGTGAAAAATTGTTGAGAGTAGTGCTCTTAATAAACTCCTTCAATGTCCATATGTTATTATTGGTAAGTCAAAGGTTAATAAGATATTTATTATTTATTATCTATTTTATCTATTTTATAATAAAATTTTTGGATAGTCCAAAAGGAGAGGCTATCCAAGTGTCACAAAACTAGATGTGTGCTCATTTACTGTGGCATCAGCTCATTGGTCTATCATGTGTATATTAGTCTATTTGATTATTGCAAATAGGTATGCAAGGATTTTCAAATCCTTTTGTATCTCATGTGTTTGAGTGCAATCTCATATCTACCCTACATCAGTGCTTACAAATTAACATTATAGGCAGTGGAAATAGCTCCCTTTCAATCACCGTAATCAGAAGCAAATTTCAAAATTTAAATGTCTTAAATTCAAATGGTGGAGCTATTTTCCCACCAAAATGTTTTTATATATTACAGAACAACTTGAGCCTTCTTTTCAGCAGAATGGTGGAAAACTTTTTTCCACCAAAGAAGGAATTGTTCAGCCGTTCCTGTCAAAGGTTAAATAAAAATAAGGTTCAAACATAACAATAGAGATAGTTCTTCATGATGTCAAGGTTAGTGTTTAGACTTTAGATTTTTTATTGATTGAAATAAATCATGTATATGTATTTTTTACAATAACAGAATTAACATGCTGACTTTAGTTTTGTAAAAAACAGGGAACTAATTCAGCTTCTAACCCCTACATCAGTGGTAAGTACTCCTTGAATCCAAATAGTTACTATTTTTACATTGCACCACAATTTTCCTTTTCCCCTTCCATTAGAGTAGAGAATATTTTCTTAAACCAGATTTTTAATTCTGATGGTGTTATTAATCTAATAATTATTATATTGTCCTAACAATTGCAATGTTCAAGGAAGAAGGAAAGAGAAGGGGAAATAGCAAGGACTCCTTCTCTACAGAAAACTAACTTTTTGGTTTCTTCTTTTTCTTCTATTCATATTTCAGCACTCGCTGAAGAACTATTATCAAAGCTTACAGGGACAAAAAAAAAAAGAATATAGAAGCATAAAATGGTACCACAAAGGGGAGGGCTAGAGAGGACGACAGCAAAACCACTGAGCTTGGAGAAGAGGACGGCGGGTCGGCCGCGACACTGGGCAGACGAAGGCGGCGACGCTAGAGACGGAGAGACTCGGTGGTGGCAGAACTCATGAGATGGAGAGACGACGGAGCTTGAGGCACGGTGAAACACGGACGGGGGAGCTCCAGACATAGTTAATCGCGGACGGCGGAGCAGGAGCTTGAGGCGTTTTGAATGGTGGATGCTGTGTGAGACTTGAGTGTGTGGGAGAATACAAAAGCGATGAGTGATATGTGCTGGATGATGAGAGTCAATACATGCTTGATGCATACATTCATATTAAAAATAACAATTGGTAACAAAATAGTTGATAACTACCGTGTTATTAGTGTTCAATATATTATTCGGTTCCTAGATTTTGATAAGGGTTCCTTGTGAAAATTGTGCAGAAAAAAACCCTACGGGCAAGGCTGAGGCGGTGGCTAAGTGCAGATCCAGTCAAGGGGAATGAAAGTGAGGTTAGTGTATCTGCTGACTTGGTAGCAAAACACTTTTACTAAAGAAATGCTTAACACAACAACAAAAAATTTAAAAGTCATGAGTCATTTTACAATATTATTTCTCACAAATATGAAGGACACATCTAAAATGTTCCAGTTAAAATAATTTTCTAAGCTTCAGTTAAAGGAAAGTATAGCTGCTGTTTTAATAACCAACTTCAGTCCTCTAATTAGTAGTTGTAAATCTTATCCGTTTGGGATAAATCATGTATGTATATGTATCTTTTACAAAAATACTAACATCCTGACCTTGAAAGTTTTGTGAAAAGACAGACTAGGATGCATTGCATGGTTCAGCTCTCACATCAGGGGTACGGGCTCTTCAAGAAAATTGTGCAGAACAAATACTCCTTGAATCCAAATAGTTATTTAATGGTTAATCAATGATATGCCAGATTTAGAAATTTCTTTAAAATGAGACTACCTCCTCTGCATCCACAATTTTTCCCCTCCATTAGAGCAAGAAATGTTTCATTAAACCAGATATAGAAGTCTAATGGTAGCAAGAACATATGAAAACAAAACACACATCCTGGAAAATGCAGATTACCAAGATGGTTGCTGGTAAAGGGCTGGATCAAGAAGAGAGCTGCATTCAATGAGTTACTACACCATACTTCTCTCTTTAATAACTGAGTAAGATTTTGGAGGCATGAGCGGCGATCATTCCCATTGCTGTGTGTGCCACAGAGTTTAATTTCCCTTGATTTGCATTCCTACATGATCTTGCAAAATTTATTGTAATATTTTCAATCATAATGACTTTACCAGTTGATATCAAAATGTCAAGTCATAAATTATACTTCTGTGCAGGCGGTGAGGAAATGGTGTGTGAATGTCACGTACCTTGGGGGAGAGCCAGTCTCCCCTTATATACATGTCAGTAGTGGGCCCCTTCAATGGTCAGGCCCATACCCTCAAGGGCGCTGTCCTTCGGCTGTGTGCAAGCCGTACGGGACGCGTGTCCAGGTCGGGTGGAGGGCGCATTATTGGGCCGGCGAGAACTCGGGTCGGGCTGACCCGCGTGAGTTTGGGCCAGGCCGTAACAGTGCCCCCGACGCGTCAGCGATGGCCGTGGGGGCCATTGGTGGCGCGTGATGTTTATACTCGTGCGTTGTCGTCGGGTCGGCTGATCGTGGGAGGGACGCGTCTCTTGCGCGCGTGTCTCTTGATCTGCTGTGGCATCTGTTTGCCGTTTCGTTCTCCGCGCTGGGCATTTAATGCTCATAATGATTTGAAAAAACCCATGCGCAAAGACTATCTTGCCCCTGCTTCCTTTCGCGCTTTTGGGGGTGGTTTTTAAACAGTTTTTCTCCCTATCCACCTCCCACTCTCACTATTTCCAACTCTTTTTCTCCCTAACATCCAAAGCTTTCTGTGCGAACTCCCTCTTGCTCCAACTTTCAGTCCAGATTTCCTTCATTGTTCCAGGTAATCTTCTGGTTTCTTTCTTCTGGTATCTGTGTTATGTTCTGTTGTTGTGTGATTTGCTGTTTGCGTTTGTTGCATGGCTGGTTTATTTTGTTGAGAGGTTTTTCAGTGCTGGGGTAGGTGAGTTAGGGATAGGGTACCATTCCAGGATAGGCTTTTTTGGGTGGTTTGTGTTTGTTGTAGTGGAAATGTCTGCCACCGTGACCGGTCTTGAGAATCTGATGAAGACCTTTTTTGAGGTAAGTGATGACGAGAATGCCGAAGAGAAGGACGTCGGTAAGTCGGAGGGTCCTTCAGGGGAGAAAGAGGGTGAGACTTCTCCTGTCCGGGAAACCGAAACGTCGGGAAAACAGGCCGCAGGGGGTCAGGCTTCTCCTGTCCATGAGGAAGGGGGCGCTGACGGGCACGTGACTCTCACCCCTCATCCGGATAGTGACGTGGAGCTTATCCACACTCCCAAGAAGCGAAAGATGTCTTCCAGCCCGAAAGGGGCCCTTACCGTAATGGAGAGGAATTTTGATGCTTCCAAGTTCATTGACTCCCAACTGATACCCGGGACAGAAGAGCATTTTCATGCAACCGAGCTGTCCGGGCAGGCGAGGTGGATGTATCGCACCTTGCTTCCTGGGGCCGTGATAGCTCGGAAGGCCGAGTTTGAGTTATTCGGTATGGAGGCGCTTCGGAGGAAGCTTGAGTCTTCTGTTAAGGCGAACAATGACTTTAAGGCTCAAGTTGAACTCCTCCAGGGTCAGCTGTCTGAGATGGGGGGAAAGCTTAATGCTGCTGAGGAGAAGTCGTCGTTTGTTGCGGAGAGGTTGAAGGCGTCCGATGAGACCGTGGCCCGGCTTCTTGAGCGTGAGATGACATTGGAAGGTCAACTGAACGCCGCTCAGGGTCGGGTTGTCGCCTTGGAAAAGGAGCGGGAGCAGGCCGTCTCGGAGGCGAAGGCCGCTAAGGCAGAGGCCGTTGAGCTTAAGAAGAAGCTTAAGGTGGCCAAGGAGCAAGGGAAGAATGCCATCTTGATGACCGAAGATGCCCTGAAGGCTCAGCTGAAGATTGCTGCTCTTGATTTCGAGACGTCGTCAATTGGTGTTTTCAAGACTATCCAGGACGGGAAAATTGTTGATATGCCGAGGAAATGAAGTCTCGTAACTTAGGATATTTTGTAATGCATTTGCTGAACAACCTGTTGATACTTTGTCGTTTTGTTTGCCTTGAACAATTTACTTGTCCGTTCCGTATTTTGACGCTTTATAAGTTATCGTCGTTTGATTGCTATGATTTTTGCTTGTTTCATTATTTTGTCGTGTTACCGTTTATTCTGGGCGGGCTTATTTCTTGTGCCCGTCTCGCCATTTTCGCATTTGGCAGTAGTTCGGACCGATTCGGTCGCGTAGTCGTCGAATTGGTTGAGGCCTATGAGCCGTCTGGCTCCCGGGGTGATCAATCCCGGGGTGCCGTTTTAGGTTTTGGTCATGAGAAACAGATATGAAGTAAGAAAGTTTTAACAAGTAAAAAATTTGAACAAGTGAAAATTACTCGTCAGTTGGGCAAGTATTTGACAAAGTAAGTAAACAAGATGAATTAATCATGTGGACAGGGCAAATATTAACTATTTGGCTAGACTCCCTGGTCGATGAGCCGGTGGGTCAGGAGTAGAACCTCTTTAGGTTACCTGCGTTCCATGTTCTGGGTACTTCCTTGCCGTCAAGTTTTTCGAGTTTGTAAGCGCCCTTGCCGAGTACCTCCCTTACCCTGTAGGGACCTTCCCAATTTACCGCCAGCTTGCCTTCCCCTGGGGTCGGGACGCCGATGTCGTTGCGTCACAGGACGAGGTCCCTTTCTTCGAAGTCTCGTTTGAGGACTTTTGCGTTGTAACGCAGGGCTATTCTTTGTTTCAGCGCCGTTTCTGTTAGGTGAGCCATCTCCCTTGTTTCCTCGATCAGGTCTTTCTCGACCGCTTCGCTCATGCCCGCGAGTAGTAGTCGGGGGCTTGGTTCGCCGATTTCGACTGGTATCACCGCGTCGACCCCGTATGTTAAGCGAAAGGGGGTTTCCCCCGTGGTGCTTTGCTCGGTTGTCCGGTAGGACCATAAGACGGAGGGGAGTTCGTCGGCCCAGTTTCCCTTCTTACTGTCTAGGCGCTTCTTTAGACCAAGAAGGATGACTTTGTTTGCGGCCTCTACCTGCCCGTTTGTTTGGGGATGTTCTATTGAGGAGAACTTTTGCTTTATCCCCAGGCCAGAGAGGAATTCCATGAACTTCTTGTCGGTGAACTGGGTCCCATTGTCCGAGATAACGACCTCCGGGATGCCGAAACGGGTTATCACCTGCCTCCACATGAACTTCCGGCAGTTGGAGGACGATATCGTGGCTAGCGGCCTTCTCTAAGCACGTAGTCCGTTTGGTCGGGGTGCAAACACTTCAATAGGGGCTGGCTGAGTCCCTTTTTGAATAGTTGTCCCTGTATGATTGCATATCTGGCCGCCTCCCTTCTTAAAGCTTTGGCTGCCTTCTCATCTTCAGGCAACTTGCCGAGTTCCAGGAAGTTGGTAATGGGGTCCAGCCATGAGGGGCTCGACTCCGTCAGGTAGAGGGCGACCGTTGGTTCCTTCACCATGCCCTGGATGAGCGACCGGTTACCCGATCCTGGCTTTGTGCTCGCAAGCTTCGACAAAAGGTCTGCTCGTGTGTTCTTTTCTCTTGGAACGTGCTGGATAATGACCTCCTGGAACTGGCTTGTCACTTGCTTAACCTTTTCCAAGTACTTTTGGAGGACGGGGTCCCGGGCTTGGTAGCTTCCGTTTATCTGCGAGGTGACGACTTGGGAGTCGCTGCATACTTCGACCTTCGTCGCCCCGACTTCCCGAGCCAGCATTAGTCCGCCTAGGAGAGCCTCATACTCTGCTTGGTTGTTCGACACGGGGAACTCGAACTTGGTCGATTGCTCATAGATGACCCCTGCTGGGCTTTCCAAGATGACCCCTGCTCCTCCGGACGTTTGGTTGGAGGCTCCGTCCACATGAAGCCTCCACCGTGTGCCCGTTTCCTCGGGAGGGTCGCCTGTTACCTCCACCAAGAAGTCAGCCATTGCCTGGGCCTTGATCGCGTGTCGAGGCTGATACTGTAGGTCATGCCGTGAGGGGGGTGTAGTTGGTGAACTTCCCAACTCGGGGGAACGGTTTGGGTGGTTTACTCGGACCGCCGTCCCTGGCGTGTTCCTTTGGTCTTTCTCTGGCTTCGAAGTGCCGGGATTGGTTGTAGGCGGGCTGCCGTTTATTGGCAGCCATAACCCGGTTGACTTCCTCGTCATTAATGTATTCTTTGGCCACGCACTGGATCTCTTGCATTGTCCAGACGGGCTTTGTGGTGAGGTGTTTCCTGAAGTCCTCATTCGAGAGTCCGTTCGTTAGACACAAACTTGCCACTGAGTCTGTCAGACCGTCAATTTCCAAGCACTCGTCATTAAAACGGTCCAGGTACTTCCTGGTCGGCTCTCCGGGTCTCTGTGTTACCCCCAGCAAATTAATCAGGTGTTTGGCTTTGACGATCCTGGTTGTGAACTGAGCCAAGAAGGCGTGGCTGATGTCGGAAAATTGGGTCACCGAGCCTTGCGGGAGGTTGTTAAACCACCGTATTGCTGGGCCCGCTAAGGTGACTGGGAAGGCGCGGCACCTGACCTCATCTCCCACCCCTTCTAGGTTCATCCTGGCCTCAAAGGCCGTCAAGTGTTCCAGGGGGTCTTGCGTCCCGTCATATTTCATGTCTGTCGGTTTGTCGAAGTGTTTTGGTAGTCGGACCTCGAGTACAGAGCGGTGGAAAGGGGTCGCTCCTATTATGACGGGTCCTCGGGTAGTTCTTCTCGACTCATTGTTCTCGCGGTGGGCTTCCTCGTCGCCTCTGTTCGACGCGCGCCGCCTTTCGTGTCGGGCGTAGATGATGGGGTCGCGACTTCTCCTTCTGGGGCGTACTCGCCCCCCAGTGCTCTCCAACTCGTACTGGGGGCTCGGCGTGCGCCTCGAGCGGCTCCTCGAACGGGAACGGGTGGGGCTCCGTTCTGGGGAGCGTTGGTCGCGCTCTCTTTCTGCTAGCCGGCGCTCTAAGTCCTGCATTCTATGGCGTAGTTCTTGCATTATCCTGGCGTGGTTATCACCCGTCCCCCCGAAGGGGCGTCTCTCGTGAGTCTGTGTCGCATCCCTCGGGGGCGACCGTTGCTGTTGCCGGGATTCCGTCGCGACGGCGCCTCCCTCGAGTATGGGAGGCACTACCTCGGAACCTGTCCCAGTCTGGACCAGCACGAAATCCATGAACGGTCCCCACAGACGGCGCCAATGTTCGGTAGGTCGGGTACCGGACGGTTCGGGTTAGGACCCTGAGGTCAACGCTTGGGATGGTGGAGAGGCTCGTCTGGTCGTGGT